>NC_134022.1:25240672-25542963 GCF_040712315.1 Castanea sativa
ACCCAATGATTATAAAGAATCACGAACCAAAGGTATAAAGTTTGAACGCCACAAGGAAGAATCCTTGATAAGTTCACAGTTCTTGAAGAACCAAAAGAGAGCAAAGCCTCACATTTTCTGAATTTTATTCAATAATAATCTCAAAAACGTTTACATACTTGAGCCTATTTAAGGACTCCACAAAACTTGACAGACAAGAAAATATATTCTGAAATAACTCCTAATTGATACCTTACCATATCAGGAATCAAGTTTGACCTAAAAAGCATTAAATGCACCTAAAAACAAGGAAAATACCTAAAAAACGTACTAAATAATAAAACCCTAAATAAAAGCTGATTTGGTCTGAAATTAGCAGATCCAAAATAGGAAAAAATCTGCCTTAACTGATACAGAGCTGGAAAGTCAATCAGCCATTAATTCATGCCATAAATCACTCCCAATTAAGTCAGATCAGCCCTAAATAGCTTGAATTAAATTTACTACACTTTCATCTTCCTTTGGGCCAAGCTTGGAACATCCGGCGTTAGAATCAGCCCAAATCTCTTGAATCAGCCCATTAAGTGCTTCTTGGATCTTCTTGGATCTTGCTCTTGTAATAGGCCCAACTGGAACATGCAATGGATCCTTGAATGCTTGTTGATTCTCATCATGAAGGCAAGCTTGTTTACTCCGGAAAATAATGACAGGTTGTTAGAGAAGAGCTTGGATTTGATTGAAGAGCAAAGAGAAACTGCCATGGTTCAGTTGGCGAGTTATCAGCAGAAGCTTAAGCACGGGTACGACTCAAATGTGAAATTAAGACCATTAACTCTTGGAGACTTGGAATTGCGAAACGTTTTGGGTACTGCAAAGAACCCAGCATGGGAGAAGTTAGGGCCCTACTAAGAAGGGTCATACCGCATCATCTTTGTAGCTGGTATAAGAGCATACTTCTTGGAAGATCTAGATGAAAAAGTTATACCACGCCCCTAGAATGTAAATAACCTGCGAAGGTGTTACTATTAACGAAAGGCATTTCTGCTATATTTTTATTCATGATATTATTTGTCGTGATGATTACCTGTATGAATATTAAACAGAATCTTGGTCATGCCTGGCTCTTTGGACCACATACCTTGGGTAAATTAATACCTCTTGTTATTTCATTAAGTGTTAAACAGAACCTTGGTCATGCCTGGCTCCTCGGACCACATACTTTGGGTAAATTAATACTGCTTATTATTTAACTAAGTGTTAAATAGAACCTTGGTCATGCTTGGTGAGTTCTTCCACACTAGCTGTAAGTGCTTGGATTTGCAGGACTAGTTTTGCAGGGTCTTTGTTGGACTTCATCTGAACTCTGAGAATGACTGGAACTATATTCTCGAACCGCAGTACGAAAATATCATTCCCACAGATGGCGCTAAACTGATGATGTCTAAATTGTCAGTTAAGTGGGTTCGTCCAGATGATGCTGAGCCCTCGTCACTGCTCCTGCAAAATGGTACTAAGCTTTCCTGAGATGGACACCGATGTGGCGCTTGCCACAACGTCTCCGATACCAAAGTTAATATGTAGAAATCTTTTGAAAAAAAATGAGAAGCGTAAAAGTATTTCTTTGGGTAAGAATTATGTACCTTCTGTGTTCCTAAAGAGTGTGTATATATAGTTTTGTGGTTTTTAGCCGTTGAGGCCTTTGATTGTGGTTTTAATGCTCTTTTTGTAACGCCTTAGGGCTTATTACTGCAGGTCTTGATAGGCTCTAACGGTCTAATAGCTGATTAGTAACTATTCATGACATTAAATCCTCTTATTAATGACTTGACTACCCTCGTTCATGCCGCTTTATAGGTGGACGAAGATGTCTCATGAGCTCGTCCAAGAAAAGTTATCTCATCGGTCCTATCATATATATATATATATATATATATATATATATTCTTTTTGGTGCTTACTAAGGTTTCATTTTTCCAAATGTCCAAGGACAAAACTTCACAAATGTCCAAGAACAAAACTTTACTGTCGTAAGTCAGAGTGGTGTTAATAACCAAACCACGATGCAGATGGCTCAGTTTCTCCCGCAAACAATAATTGCATTTAATCAAATAGAACCGTCAGAATCTCATTGGAAATAGGAGTAGACACGTCAAGGGATACCTCTGCCGTTGTTGTACAATTCAAGAGTACGCATCAATAAAGAAAGTGGTTGCATTCATTCAATTTGGGTTGTTTTGTCATTGTTTATATATAAAAAAAAGGTTGTTTTGTCATTGTTTTAAGAGATGACATCCCTATATTTATTGTTGATTTTTTCTTTAATTTGCTTTCCACGTAAGTTGCTGTCTTTAATTTTTTTTTTCTAAGGTTTTTTTTTTTTTTTTTCCTTCTCTCTTTTGGGTCAGTACTTCATGTCGTCACTAATGATGTAATAAATCCAGAGACGTACATGTAAAAAAAAAAATCAGAGACATACAAATATAATATGGTCGCATAGTTTTTTTTTTATTTTGATGAACGGGTCGCATAGTTTTTTTTTTGGTAAACGATAAAAGGAGTGTTTATAGTTGTATTAAACCCCCCGGACAGGGCGCCGCGTCATACATATTCGTAAACGCGTGTGAGAGTCACTTCATTTCTGAGTACACCCCTCATTAAGGATGTCTACCAACAAAAGGCCGTTGGCAGGACTCGAACCCAAGCTTGACAAGCAGGGAAGCAAAGTCCTGACCAACTCAGCCAACCCCCCGTTGGCACGGGTCGCATAGTTTCATAGTAGCAGACGCACGGATACATTGTTTTGTGTTACTTGTGTCATCTATTAATATGTAAGAAAATTCTTCTATTTTGACTAGATTTTTATGTATTTTAAAAATATTTTTATTAATAAATGACAATTTTTTCAAAAAAGATAATAAATACTCTATTAGTCCCATTTAGTTTGTCCTCTATTCTATTTTGAGATGTCTCAAAATATTGTCCTGTTTCTAATAATAAAAGTCATTAATTTATTAATGTTCCTATTATACCCCTATTTAATTTTCAAAACTACTCTATTTGAAAAGAAATTCAATTTTTTAATAAATTTATTTAAGGGTAGTTTTGGAAACTAATACATTTTTAAAAGTTAGACAAGACAATAAATGATGTTCGCTTAAAAAGTTTGACTTTTCAAACAGGACAAACTAAATGGGACGGAAAGAGTATTAAATAACAAGTTTTATTTTGAATTTAAAAAGAGAACTCTTAAGATTTAGGTTTTTTTTTTCCCTTACATTCATTTTTTTTATTCCATAAAATTAATTTTTTTTCCCTTTCTCATCAGAATAAAAGTAAAACACCCCAATTAAAAAAAAAAAAAAAGAAAATTCCTAAAATATAGTCTTCTTTCTCCTTACGTTCATCTTATTTTTCATACTCAAATAATTTTTCTCTATATCACACGTTCAAAAAAGAAATAATAGTTCTTGCTTATCTCTAAAGTTTATTATTTTTGTATGTTTGAAAAATAAAAATATATATTTCTAAATTATAATAAATACAAATTATTAACCTTTACTCAAAAAATAGAAGAATCTCTCAGCACGCGCAATGCGCGTGCTTAAAGGCTAGTAGTACGAATATGACAATATAGTTGTTACATTAGGCCAATTAATCATGAAAAGTGATACATTCACAACATCTTCAAAACAATTTCACAATAAATTCTAAAAGGTGGGTTTTTAGTTGTTGTTATGAGTGGGTGAAAAAGTGATTTAAGTGGTGTATTCAAATCAAAATCAATAATAACTACACACCTAGATTTTTTTTTTTTATTATAAAAAATGTTGTAAAAATGTTATGGATGCATCATTTCTCATTAATCATTGCCATTCTTCTTTTATCCAATCCCTAACTTTACTAAATGTATCTCTATAGTGTTTTGGTAAGAAAAAAAAAGGAGCTTCATACATATATTTCAAATTTTCAACTAGTTTATTCTAATCAAAGGAGTCAATTTTGTAAGTCATTTTGATTTTGTTATAGGTATGAACCCATTTTATATATAGATATAGATATATATATATATATATATATATATATAAATCTTTTTATAATTCTAAAGTTTGTGACTTTCAATTTTCGATTGGATGGGTGGTCGTAACCAAGAGTTAGATATTGGAGAGAGAGAGAGAGATGGACATTTTGTGCAATGAGTTATCAAATTCATCATAGATGCAAAGGTTCTAGTGGAGGGAGGAAGGAAGAAAGGAAAGATGAATGATCTGAGAATAGGTGTTTTCATATTCAGATTGAATTTTTTTTTGACGTAGAAATGAGAATTTTCTTGTGTTTGTTGGTGTGTTTGGTTGGTAAGAAAGTGAGGGAGGAAAGAAAATTTTTATTTATTTTATATTTCTATTATTTGGAATTTTTTATTTAAAATCTGACGTGGCATTATTTTAAATATTTATGATATTTTATTATTATTATTATTATTTTATTTGCAATGTAATCTTTAAGTGTGCTAACGATGCACACCATTTGTAGCATATGTATTTTCTATTAAAAAGTTAACGGTAGGGATCAAATTGACTGCCAATTGAAAATAACAGGGACCAAATTAACTGCTACCAAAATGTAAAGACCAAATTGATTATGATTCCAAAATGTAGGGACCAAAATGGAGTTTTCGCCTTAAATATTTCTATAAATGTATAAATGTTTATATTTATTTATGTAAGTATGAATTTATTAATTTTTATGTTTATAAATGTCAAATTTAAAATCCACACATTTTATAAGCCTGAATATTAGCATAAGTAAATTAACCAATATATTAGCTTAAATAATTTTTTTTTGAAATTCAAAATTCAAAATTTTAATTTTTTTTTTCTATACATGCTGAAATGCCAATACTGGCCAAAATACCTAAAATATGTTAGCTACAAGCTTATACTACCTAATATTTTTTTGGTTCAATTTAGAAGAGTACTAATACTAGTTTAATGATCGGCATGGTATATTTTCACTGTACGGCTAGTATTGTATTGACTTCCCAGCTTCTACTTCATTCTAGGCATTTTATTTACATATTAAATTTTAACCATAAATGAGAGTTGAAGGGTTTAAACTTAAGTTCTTTTATGGAAAGAAGTAGGTAATGTTATTATTCAATCACAATGCTTAATCTAGACTTCATCAAGTGCATGCTTACTTTAATCGCATACTTCACTCGTTTGTTAAGGAAAGACTTCTACCTAGTTTGTTAGGATCCGTTTGGATACAGCTGAAAACTGAAAACTAAAAATACTGTAGCAAAATAATTTTTAAATGTATGAATAGTACTGCGAGACCCATTTTTAATGAAAAAGTGACTGAACAGTGCATGAACAGTACATGAACAGTGCATAAACAGTGTCGCCAATGGGTGAACAATAACTTTTGTCCCCTTAAAAGCTGAAACGCTGCAGCAAGAAAAAAAGAAAAAGAAAAAGGCTGAAACGCAATTTCACAAGATGTGGACGCGTTCAGCCTTATCCAAACTTTACCTAAATAGCAAGAGATCTTATGTTTTAACTACTTCTAAATTTATCATGCGAACACTACCTCGACTTTCATTACACTGACTCACCTAACCCCGTTCATAAAATTTGGCATCTATTTGGCAATTCACAACGTACCACGGCCCCATGAATGTTTACTTGCAAATTGGTAGTTTACAAATTTAAACCTCAGCAGAATGCACGAAGCCACGAAGCGTCGAAGACTGTTAGTTTTGAAAAATTCATAGTGTGTGTGATGGGCCTGATCGCACAGTCGCAGACTGCGTGTGTGATAGCATTGTTGTTTTCATTGATTCGCTCTAATGACAAATGTCAAAAAGTATAAGAGAATGTTTCAAATGTCAAAAAAGTATAAGAAAATATTTGGTAGACTGTAATAAGTATTATAATATAATCGTTATTTCTATAGTTTAACTATTTGGTAATTTGATTATGTTTTTTATTACAAAAAATAATTATTTCTTATAAATAGCTATTATAAGAATGAAGAATAATTATTTTATTCCTCTCTAATAGGGTTATAATAATTATCACCATATACTTTTAGTATAATACTCACTCTATAAGTACAAAGTTTTTATAAAATGAAGGAGGCAAAAGCCAGATTCTTGTGGATTTTAGAGTATAATTTTTATTTTGTTAAAAAGTGATAAAAGAAGAATTGATTTGCTCCAGCACACGACAAGAAGAAGAATTGATTCCAAATATATTATACAATTTTTGGATCCAAATGGAGAGTGGGAGAGATCATCATTAAAAAAAAGAATTCAGGCTCGTGTTTCTAGTTCCTGCAATGTATAAGACATCATCATTGAGAGAAAGAAATCAGGGTGATGTTTTTAGCTTTCTATAATGTACTAAAATTAATAGAATGGACAGTACTGGAGTATGGAGCCATGGACCCCGAACTGAAATTAAAACAAACTGGGTTGATATGATTCTCATCTGCGGGTGTATTTGGCATTGGATTTTTTTTTTTTTTTTCTTAACTTATATTACTATTTTATTTATGAGTCTTACTGCACTTTTTAATATTATTTATAGATGTCATTATATTATTTCAGCAAATTTTTATCTTTATCTATAGTACTTTCAACAAAAAATTTTCAACTCTAGCAAAAGAAACTAATATTATCTTCGTCTACTTCATAGCTAGGATATATAGGGTTTCTTATTCGTACGTATGCATGTTACGTAGGATTGATAGGAAAGAGGATACAAACTTATAAAGTCAACGAAGAAAACAATGCCCCTTACCTACTTGCCTATTGTTTTAGTTTTGGAAACTAGTTAGTTCGAATAATGAAAGCATAAGAATATTCACATTTATTTTATTTGACAATTTTAAAATCTACTTTATCAATTATACCATATAATTTTATAATATACTTAACATTTCAATTTTTATTAATCTCATTTATTCAATAAAATATTAATTTCACCAACTCTTTATTTATTTATTTATTTATTTTTATGTGATTCACCAACTCTTTCTCTGTCTTCCTTTTCATAAATAAATAATTAAAGATACCCATCCATCATCATAAAATACAATATAAACCTTTTATAAGTTGCTACAGTGTCATCCTAAAAATAGGATAGCTGGTAGCACAATTACAAATTCTTTTGTAATTGTAAAACTTTGCAAGACCACGTAATGGGGGGTTTTGAGAGCTCTAGTGTTAAATATTACCAATATATGGCATTTACAAGATTTAATATGAATGCTCTAAGACTAGGTTGGAATCTAGTATAATTAGAGATTTTTAAAAGTAAAAGAAATTCAGCTACTTTGAAAAGTAATCCCACCTAAATTTCACTCATCCCGGATTAAAAAATAAATAAATAAAAATGAACATTTGGTCAAAAAACTGAAGTTCTCTGCTTTACCAAACGAAATGAATGCATGTAGTTTTTGTTTTTATTTTTAAAGCCGAAGTACTCTTGAACAAGTCATACGTACCTATATGTTTCGTATTGTCTCTGAAAATACAGAAAATTACAAGAAAAATATAAAAAATTACAACAATTATTTCTGAATATTACTTTTTTTTTTAGAATATCAAGAGAGAAGAAGGTTTTTTAAAGAAACTTACGGTAATGTATATCTAAAAGGGCTTAACTCTTGGATACATAACACAAACTTTAAACCTCTTTAACTCATACTTATTTTTCAATGTGGGATTAACCCACTGTTTTTTCTTTACAATTGGACTAAGACACAGAAATCTTGGTTTTTTTAAATGCTCTATTTGTTTTGCTGGAAAACTTTCTATAAAGATAATTTTCCATATTTTCTAGTGTTTAGTAGCATAAAAAAAAATGGTCAACGGAAAACTATCTTTAGTCAATGAAAAATCCTATTAAAAATAAGGCTTGTTTTTTATAGCCTGTTTTCCAAAAATTTTTTTTGGAAAACAATCTCTCTCTCACGGTATGCTCTCTCACTCTTTTTCTCTTCCTTTTTCTTTTTCTTTCCTCACACTCTCACTGTCACTAACTCTGATCTCTCCTTTTCCATAGATCTCTCTCTCTCTCTCTCTCTCTCTCTCTCTCTCCATATTTCTCTTCCCTTTTATAACACAGTTCTCTGATTATATTTTTTCCCCTCATTGCTCAGTAATTATTTCATTCATCTCTACCAACTTGCAAAAGAGAACATATTTGCAACGGTAATTATTTTATTTCTCTCTACCAGAATCCCAATTCTTTACTTTGAATTTCAAACTTAATTTTATTTTTTCTCTAAGAAATTTTTGGTTTGATGGATTTCAGGTAGAAGTTTTTTTTTGTACATAAAAGTACTAAAAAAAATAAAAAAGAAGAAAGAATGAATGAATGAAGTAAAAGATGAAAATTTTAAACAGATATGGCTCTAAATTGCTTTTACATAGGATAATCTCTTTTGTTGACAGATACATTATGCAGATACTATGTAGTGATGATATATTATGTAGATACATTATATAAATACATAATTTTGAGCAATATTATAGACTTGTGGTTGACCATAGTAGACAATTAGTGTACCAACAAAAAGAGTAGAAATGAAAAGTTATTATTATTTGTACTTATTAAAGATGCATTCCCCTGTCAATTTTATGTATATAGACAAATGGTTGATATATGTGTGTGTGTGTGTGTGTGTGTGTGTGTGTAGACGTTCCTGTCCATATATATAAGCAAAATGAGTAGTAGAAATCATGGAAATTTGACAACTAATTTTGATTATATCTATTGTCAAAATTTTAGTATGAAAACCAAATTCATTCTTGGTTTTTTATTATTATTTATATTGATTACATTAGTTGGTTTACATAATACACATGTTTTAAATTACACAAGAAATATAAAAAATAAAAATAAAAATTTGCATACCAAACACCTGAAAACATTCTCAACGTCTTTTTCAATGTTGTTACCAAATACTGAAAACTGATATAGTTTTCTAGAAAATGCGATTTGGAAAATGAAACAAACGGAGCGTTAAGAATATTTAAGCCCTCTCCTCTTCTCCACACGCATGGGTTAGACCCATTTTCTACTACATTATACTTAAGCCTAATTAATCTCCATACTTTAAATAAGTGAGAACTCTTTCTCCTTATCAATGTGAGATTACTAAAATACTAACTCCTCATTAACCACTTATAACTCTCACAATTCCTCATTTAATTTGCCAACTTAGCATTTAATTAATTTATTAAAATATCATTTTAATACTAAATGTTCCCACAAATATTAATAAAAGAGTAATGTTACAGTTATAAACTATTTTATAACATTTTTATAAACTGTTGTTGTGATCAACTTCTTTTTAGTTCTCATTTAAGTCTACCAATATTATCACTTTTTTATTACCAATAATTACTTACCATATCAACATTTTGTAAAAGTTTTTCTTAAAAAATTTGTATCTCTAGCATTTTCCTTAATAAAGTATCTAAAATATAATTGTTTCTAAAGTATTTGTGTTTTCTTCTTTTCAAAAGATTTAATATTGTAGTTAATTTTCTCATAATTTACAAATTAAATATAGATCATTATTTTTATGTTTTTATCTCATATTTTCAATATTCTTTGAATTAAAAAAAATAAAAAACTCATAATAATTTTGAATTTTTTTAAACACCCAAATGAATCGAGGTGCTATCGGAGCACATCATCACTTTAATAAAAAGTAAATCTTAAAGTTCTAAACTTTATATTTTAATTCCCAATTAAACAACAATCAACCAAAAGTAACTATTAAACACACAATCATTTGAACATATATTTCTAAAATGCCAAACACTTAACAAACATATAAACACACACACACACACACACACACACACATATATATAAAACACAAAAGCAAATACACTACACAGCACAAAAGTGGTCACAAGTTACCTTGGACCTATATTGTAAATTTTTTTTGTCTAGACTACGTACACAGCCCAAAAAACAAAAACAAAAAAAATTGTTTTAGGAGAATCAATGATTCATGAGTCCCTTGCTACTTAGCTAGTTCCAGTTTTTGCATCCTCAAAAAAAAAAAAACCTAGTACCAGTGTACGCCACCATCCCTGATATCGACTTCAAGCATACAAATTACAAAGTTGACTTCACCGCCGTGAAAATCAGTGTCAACCAATGGCTAAGGCTAGCTAACAACAAAAGCAAATACGCAGAAAACAACCATATATATGCTTTCATGTTTAATGCTGACCGCCTTAATTTCTTTCTTCTTCATGCTATATATGTACGTGTTGGCAAAACAACGCAACATAAAATTAATTGCATTGGATATAGGATTAAAATCATATGAAGTAAGGAATGCAGGACCACTTAGCTAGGTTTGGACTCACCTGCAACACCAATAATTAAGTGGACCATTGCCAAACTCAATCGGTCCCATTTGTCATGAAATCTTCTTTTTACTTTATGTCAAGGGTTTCTTTCTTTTGCGTTCATGTTACACCTCCTATTAATAATTTGAGTTGATTTTAGATTAAGCTAGCACTAGCCGGAAATAATGGAAAAACAAAACTATTTATTACATTCAGATGGCTTATTGGTAGGCAGAATAATTCTTAGTTTTTGTTTAAAAAAAATTGTTATCATAGTAAAATTATTTGCATACATACTATAAATTCAAAACTAATTAAAATATGCTTGGTTATTTTGACTTTATATTTTCAATACATGATTTTAGCCTAGACCGTGTTTGTTTCGACATTAAAATTAGCCGAATTTTTTTTTTTGAGAAGTATTTGATTGCATTCTTACAAATGCTCTAAAAACCATCTTCAGGTGTTTGGCTTATGAAAAATGTAAGTGCACAATTGCACCTGGACCCAAAGACAACTACGGGCTCAGGCCCAATGAGCCTTAAACAATGAAATTTGTAGAGTGTGAGCTTAAAATCTAGGTTAGAAGTACTGAGAACTTGATAACAGGCTAGAAGTTACAAACACTTGTAAATAATAAACGATAATTGCAAATAGACCTCCTCGGACGTGAGTCGAGGACTACTTCTGTATTATTTCTCTTTCTTTCTTTAAAAGTTACAATTCTTAAGTTCTTTCTTAGTTACCGACCTCCCATCTCTTTGGCCTTCACCCCCCTTAAATACTTCCTTCCCTGATGCCTTTTGGACAGTGACTAGAAGTTTCAGCCCTACTGTTCAGGGGTCACTTCCCCATTAATGCGGTCAGGGAGGTAGGTGCAGAGTCTTTAATGCGGAGGTGGCAGCCTTTGCTCTTGATATTTTCTTTAACACTGGTGCATCTAGAAGGTTCAGGGCCTCCCCCTTTTAACCAACAGTCTTTCCAGAATTCTGCCTTGACCTTTGTAGTGAATCTCCGAGTCCTCTTGGAACGGTCCGAGGAGGAACTCACCCTCGGCTGTATCTTCGGTCCCTTGGCATATGAGCCGATTCATAGTACTAACAAATTCCTAACTTATGAACAGATCGGCCCTCCTTGCTAGAGTCCAAAGGCTCACATGCCCACTTGGGTCCTTTTACTCTCCACAAAAAATAAAAATGTTTATGAACACAAAATTCACCATAATAATAGTTTAATCCCATAAAATATACACAAATTCATAATACCAACAAAACCACAATACTATTATAAAAAAATAAAAAATAAAAGCCACAATACCAAAATTTATTATGATTTCACAAAATAAAAGAAATATCCACTGAAAATCTAATAGAAAAATGCATGAGAGAGAGAAGTTGTGGTTGTCCAATCTCGCCGCCGGCCATTGCCAATCACGATCTTTGAAGGTGGCAAAATGTGGGAGAGTTTCTTTGGAGTTTAGGGTGAGGAGGTTGGGGTGGGGGCTCGAGCTGAGTTGCGAGAAGAATTTGAAATTGTTTTAAGTTAAGTCCAAGCCTAAAACATTTTACACTCCATATGAGCCAAAATTTGACAATCAACCAGATAATATTTTTAAATTGACTAGAATTTTTAATCAAACCAAATACTCGAAATTGAAAAAAAAAAAAAAAAAACCTTATTTTAAAAAAAACTTTTTTGAAAATATGTTTTGACTTTTGGCCTTATGGTTTTATCATGATTACAAGTAAAACCTAATTGTTATTATAATCAGCTTGCTTGGTACACAATAAATTTGAGTTTTTTTTTTCCCTATTACAAAAGACTATGGATTCAATGAAGTCCGGTTCAACAATATATGGGACAATAATTTTTCCTTCCCTTTCATTTGCGCTTTTTCTCAAGTAATTAGTAATTATTAAGTATTGAAATAGTACTCTCTCTTTTCACATTTATTGTAGACTACATTATGAATTTAATTAGTGAAATCTATTATGAATGTAAGAGGAATGAGCATCATGTTACCGAGCTTTGAAAGTACCTAACAATTACTTAATTTAATTAGTAAAATTCATTATTAAATGTGAAAAAGAGAAAACACCACATTACTACGCCGAGAATAACTAATAATTTTCCCTTCTTCTCTCCTCCCTTTTTCTTTTCATGTCTCTCACTTCCCCCATCTTGCCAAGAAAAAAACAACATTTTTAAAAAAAATTTTAAGATGAGAATTGAATAAGTACTTCCTATTTAAAGTAATCGAAGGTTTTGTGATTACAAATAGGGGTGTACAGCCAACCCGCCAAAACTGACCCAACCCAACCCAACTTGCTAGGTTGGGTCGATTTTTAGGGCTTAGTGGGTTAGGTTACAAATTTTTTTTTTTTTTTTTTAATTTTATAGCGGGTTGGGTTGGGTTCGCGTCATAAAATTCCAAACCCGCCAAACTCAACACGACCCGACCCGACCTACATATATATTTAAAATATATTATATAATTAATAATTTTTTTTAAATAGCTAGCTCTTCCTATCCTATATAAAAGCCAATTAGTTCACACAAACCCTAGCAAATTACTCTTATTATTTAGTTATTAGTGTTGTTTGCCTTTGAGGAGTTACATTAATACTAATTTTTGGGTTTTTTAAATCTATTTATATTTATATATATATTTTTGCTCAATTTAATAATAATAGTAATAAAAAAAATTGTTCAACCCATGGGTTCAACCCGACCCATATGGGTTGGGTTGGATTGGGTTGAACTTATGAGATGGGTTGGGTTGAATATTTTTTAACCCACTATGGTGGGTTGGGTCAAAAAATCTCCTTAATCAGAACCAACCCAACCCATGCACACCCCTAGTTACAAAAGAGTAAATATGGTCCCCGGTACTGCAGGTACATTCTTTGGAAACAATTTCAATGGGTAGCAAGGGCGGTGCACCTTATGGCCAGGGTGGTCCCAGGACTACCCTGACCTGAAATTTTTTTTTTTTATACATAATAATTTAAAATTTTATATTTATCTACCTTTATAAAAAATTTTGAGAACATCCTGAATATTTTTTATACCAATAAAATTAAATTTTGGTCCATAATTTGAGCAACTTAACAATAGCTTATGACAGCCCAAAATTTGGTTTGAGTTAGATGTCTTTATGAATGTCTTCCTGGGACCACTACATTTGTTGGTGGTGGCCCTTAGTCCAAGGTGTCATGATGTCCTTTTTTGTTTTTTGGTATTCTGGTTTTTTTCTTTTATCAATAAAATTTTCTACCGTTTATCCAAAATTTTCTATACTACGGCTTTACTTTTAGTTTTTGCTTTACCTGACAAACTATCATTGTACAACTACTTTTCCTCAAAAACATTATAATATATATTATACAACTAATTGGTCAAAGTCAAGTAAATTTAGTTTTTTTCATTGTATAACTACTTTTCTTTTTCTTTTTCTGATAATTTTGATTAGAAAAAAATAGTAGTTTTAGTTAATTAAGTGAATAAACATAAAAAGTTACTTAATTTTTATATAACATCAATTTTTAGTTAATTAAGTAAAACTTTATGTATTTGAGTGTTTTTTTATTGTTGTTGTTGTTGTCAATGTATAAATTTTTCTTTTTATTAAATTATGTAATTTATACTTCTTGAGGAACATTTTAGAAAAAATTTCTGATACCACCACTAATAGGTAGATGGGGGCATAAAGGCAGGTAGCAAAGATTTTGAAGAACAATCTTAAAGGGGATCACAAATGCATGTATTCATACTAGGTATGGGAGCATCAACGTGGGAGAGTGAAGCCCCGTCACGCGGTTCTCGACCATAAAGAAGCCACGAGTGTGACTTTCATACACAACCCTCGTGGCACTTTCTCACACCACAGATTTAGATTTAATTATCTGTCACTGGCCCCACACCTACGTGGCTATACCCTCTCTCTCTATAAATAATAGTCACAATTTTTCAGCTTTTGTTCGCTAATGACATGTACCGACGTGCGCATACAAAAAATAAAGAATACAAGTTATAGTCAACCGTAGTTCATGACTTTCTTTGTATAGCGAAATGGGAAGGGCTCCATGCTGTGATAAAGTTGGGTTAAAGAAAGGTAGGTGGACTTCTGAGGAGGATGAGATTCTGATCAAGTATATTCAAGCTAATGGAGAAGGGTCATGGAGGTCATTGCCAAAGAATGCAGGTATATATATTTATATACATATAATATAATATAATATAATATAATATAATGCAAGTTATATAATTACTTCTTTGGTTTGTGTCATATGATATATGATCATGGTTTTGACATTTGTGTTTTTTTGTTTTCCATGGTTTTTGTTGTGGGATTTTGAAGGGTTACTGAGGTGTGGGAAGAGCTGCAGGTTGAGATGGATTAACTACTTGAGATCTGACTTGAAGAGAGGAAACATTTCTAGTGAGGAAGAGGAAACCATCATAAAGTTGCATTCTTCTATGGGGAATAGGTTAGTGCAGCAATCGAGCTTGTTCATTTTTCTTCTCCATCACCAAACCAAGTGAACACAGATTCTAGAATTTCTCTCTCCCTCGGTTGGAAAGGGAGGTTTCATAACGTCCTCATTAGTGGTATCCACCAATAACGGTTTACTTTTTGTTTTTGACATAATTTGTTTTCCTTTTCTTCCCGCTCTATATTTTGATGGGGTTGGAACTTGTTTTGTTTCTTTCTGCTTGATTTTCCTTCAGTAATTTCCTCTTCTACATCTTCCTTAATTCCAAAAATTGTAAGTCTATGTCAGCTCTTGCAGTTGTGGTCCCGAAAGATATGGTCATCGACTAATTGAGTGAGGCCAAGACTTATGTTTGATAACTCTATAATGCATCTCACATATTTCCAAGCACGAGAATATAAGAAAAATTTACCTCTAGACCAGTCCGTTAAGTAGAAAATTCCTCAAACCCGTTCGCTACGGCGAACGATAAAATCATCAACATATATTTTTAGTCATGTCGCCTAGTGCGACTTGTCTAAATATATAATACATGTAAATGATTTTATCAATCACCGCGTATGGGTTAAATAAGATTTTTTTTAAACTGGTTTGGGGAAAATTATGTTTGGAGAATATAGAGTTTGAATTCAAAAAGGATTTATTGTAAAATCTTTTTTTTTACAATTTACAACCTATATTTTAATCTTATCACAATTTTTTTAAAATGATAGAATAATTACTTCAATAAATGAATATTAATAGCTACCAAAATTATCCAATTTAAAATTTATGAAAAAAATAAATAGCGTCTAGAGAGTTTTGAATTGACCTAAATCATGGAATCGGGTCTAACCTATATAAAAATAAATAACCAAGTTTTAACTTTAGGGTCGTTTTTAATTCTCAAAGTCTAGTGAGGGTCACTTAGATGTATTTTTTTCCTCCATAATTGAGTCCAACCAATACCTTTTTTTTAAGCTGGAAAGTATTTAGAATTAGTTTATTTTTATGTAATCACACAATAATTTCATACTACTTGGATAGTTGGTAAAGCTATGCAAAAAAAAAAAAAATCCGGTTGAAAAGTAAAGAGAGAAATTAAATGGTACCGTAAGAAAAAAAAAACCGGTATTAATTGGTGAAAGAGAAGTTTCAATTGACATAATAAACTTTTAGTAAGAATTTCAACACAACCCCAAATGCTATGTTTAAGAAAAATACATACTACCAAAAGTAAAAAATCTAAATTCAATATAGTTACCAAACGTTACTTAAGTGAATGGAAATTATCTTTTGTAAAATGAAGTACTTGATACATTAAAATGTAGTTAGCAAAAAAGACTTCAGTTTCACTTATTAAATAACTTAGAATTAAATTTCTTAATAATTTATCCTTTAGATTTAAAGAATAATTGTTAGTAATTTTAAAAAAAAAAATTAGATTTTTAAGTTGATTCACATGGTTTTAAGAGCACAGATTGTAAAACCAAAATCCTTTCGAATATTTCTATTCTATTAAACCATTGTTGAACATGATTTTAAAACTATGCTTTGATTCATGAAGAGTTTTTTGGTTAAAATGTTTCTTTTGTTTTGACAGGAAAGGGAAATAAAAGAGAGTATTGGGTTACAATAATCTATGTTTTATTTTATTTTATTTTGGGATAAATCTGATAGTTACAATGGAAAAGTGGAGATTTAAATTCTAAATATTTTTGTTAAAAACATTCTAGTTGAGTTATAAAGTTTTTGAGGAAAATAATGTCAACTTTTTGTCTACTATTCTTTTTCATGTTTAGCACTCTTATTTATAACTGAAAAACAACTGTTATTTTTTGTTACTTCACGGATGAATTGCAGTGGTCTCCCTTTTATAAAGATAATTGCTTTTCTAAATGCAGATGGTCTCTAATAGCTAGTCACTTGCCTGGAAGAACAGACAACGAGATAAAGAATTACTGGAACTCTCACTTGAGTAGAAGAATTCCCAGTTTCAGGAGGTCTTCCAGTGAAACCCTACCAATGGTCATGGACTCATCCAAGGCAGACATTCCTACAAAGCGAAAAGGCGGTAGAACTAGCCGATGGGCCATGAAAAAGAACAAGACTTACTACATCCAAAAAGATGTTCCAAAGATTAAGCCTAAAGATAGTCCTCTTACTCCAAATATTGAAGAAGTCTTATTGCTTCCCACACCAGATTTGGAGCAAGAGACCTTTTCAAGTACTACCAAAGATGATAGCATGGTTTTGGATCCAAAGGTTAATGATAATGAAAGAGAAAGCCTGGCTCTATGTTCTGATGAGGCATGGAAATGTGAGAACCAAAGGTTGTATGCTAGTGGTGAGAAAAAGACTGAAACTTTAGGACCACATGATCATGATGATCAGGAAGGAATTGATGGTGGTGTGTTTGATGACATAGTGGACAATGTTTTGCTGGATCCAGATGGGGTTTTAGCTCTGACTAAGGGAAGAGAAAGTTATGATATCATTGGTTTTAGTGATGGGAATGACAGTGGATTTATGAGTTCAGACAAAATGGTAGCGACTGAGGACTTGCAGGAGAGTGGCCAGTTTAGTTCAAATGGAGATAGTGGGGAGTGGTATTCATGCTCTTCAATAACTTCAGGCTTGGATGATGGAGTTGAAAGAGGGAATGAAATATGGGATGAAAAAGAGAAAATGTTATCTTCGTTATGGGAGAGTGATAATTGGGAAGGGGATAGTTACAATTTGTCAGAGATAGATTCTGATACACATGATGCTATGGTTGCTTGGCTTCTATCCTGAAATGCTTTTTTTTTTTCTTCTTCTTCGAATCTCAAGAGTTTTTAAGGTAATTCCATCGCAAAATCTTATTCATCCATTTTGAAATAAATGGATTAAATTTTGCCATATGAATAATAATCTAAATAGATTATGTGGTAATAAAATTTAATTCATTTTTTCAAAAAAGTTAATCAATTCATTTTAAAACAAATGAATAGGATTTAAAAATTTCAATGGTGGAATTATCTTAAGATTAATCTTCTTTTTTGTTTTTGTCACCCTCTCTCTCTCTCTCTTGTGTAAAAGTTCATGCTTGAGAGTTCAGACATCTTCAGATTTGTTGCCTCTTTTGTTTTTGTTTGTGTAAAGTTTGATTGTTAGAAGAGTTAGAAAGTCTCACTCAAGTTCCGTCGTTGTTAATTGTTTGAAGGACTACGGAAAATGAATTCCATTTCCATTTTTTCAAATTTGGACCGGCCATGTGCCCGGAAGTAACTACCTGTCAATCATCTAGCTTTCTGAGTTTCATTCAATGGTAGATATTCTTTTGTGCTCAGTACAGATTTCCAGAAAAATTTAGATGCACCAATCAAATTATTAGATGCATAATGTGATGGGGTTCGTGGGTCATGTTTTGATGATTGTATCAGCCACACAAAAATTTAATAAATATGAAAGTGATATATAAATCGCATTTTAAGAAAATTGTATAGAGAGGATCATTCACTACGTGGTTTCTTTTCTTTCAGACATTAAATCTTCCCTGATACTCTATGGTGATGATCATAATATTCTTGTAAAGCCTATTGAAGGTCTTATATATGTTCTCTTGCTTCTCCTTACCAAAGAACAAGAGGTTGAAAAAGGATAATTTATCTCTTTCAAAAAAGAAAAAAAAGAAAAAAGAGAGGATAATTTATCATTCAGCCGAAATCAAATATTGCGTACACTGAGAAACATTAATGCCAGTGGATGTCAAGTGCTCTCTGCTTATAATAATAACTTTTTGTTCAAAAAAATCAAAGCACTGTGGAGATAGATTTTATTTAGAGTGAATTACAAAAAAACCCAAAACTATGGGTACATGCACTTAACACCCTAAACTTCAAAAACTTGTAACCATCATCCCAATTATACCAAATCTTATTTATAACACATATTTATCCAATATTAATTGATAGTTAGGGTTGGGGACTATAATTTGGCTCCCTACAATTTTCTCATCTAATTGAATGCAATATAATTAAACATAATGATTCTTTGCAAATCACGTGATCCTTAGAAATTAAATCTACTGATGTATCCCTCCAGCCAATTGAGAGACTAACGAATTTCACACATGGACCAAAATACATTTGCTTAGTTTCTTTCATTAATTACGCAATATGAGTTCCCCCAAAAATTTCACCCTCAATCACACTCTCGTATCGAGCTTGACCAAATTCACATTGATGAGATCGATATAAAAAAGGACCAACAAAACCAAATTAGAAGTAATTCAACCTACCGTTGGCAAGCTTTGTTGTAGATCCAACAACAAGATTTGAATGAGGAGATATTTGAGCATCTTAAGAACGCACTAAGCATATTTTATTTTATACGTAACATATCTTTGATAAATCAATAGTTAAAGAAGAGGGGATTTAAACTCTGATCGTTTTGTTTTAAACATCAAAAGGTGTAATTTGAAACTTTAACCTAGACATTATTTACATGATATATTTATACCTTATGTTCATTCTATAATATAATTTTTGTTTTTAAGAATGTTTTAGCCTCATGAATATTTACCATAAATCGAGTATAACCAATATTATTCATTGCTATTTTTCAAATAAGAGTCAAAGCCTATGAATAAATTAGAGCCATCTGTTTAAATGAACATTAAAATTAAATTCCCAAATTGCTGAATATAGTAAATATAAGGTTAACAGCAAAAAATCACCATAACTTATAAGGATACTTTCACTTTACACCCAAAACTATGAAGGATTTCAATCACTTCTTCAATTATGACAAATCTTGCTAATAACACCAGGTCGTTTAGTTGATAATTAAACTTAAAAGTCATGTGTAAGTCATATAAACTTAGAAGCTAATTAAAAGATTAAAACTATGTACCATACAAATTTTTTACTCAAACACAAACTAGACAACTTGCACCTAATATAGTAATACCCTCAGGAAATATAAAATGTTAAAAAAAAAGTTAGTTATATTTTTCTTTTTTCATAAAAAATTTTAAAAAATAATTTTTAAACTCATGCATTTAAAATATCTGTTAACCTTTTTTCTATATTATTTATACAATTCATATTACTCATTAAAAAAGTTATATACGTGATTAAAACTAACTATACATATATAAATAGTCTCTTAATCAATCGTTACATAGTATTGGACGAAGGTAACTCCAAACCCACTTCAATCTAAACTTTTTCTATTGGCAACTCGTGTCTTGATTAGTTCCTTGGGTACGAGAATGGAGCATAAAATCTTAATTGCACCTCTGGCCGTACTCCGTATGTAGGCCTATCGGCTATCAGCAAGAGGTCAAGTGCTACAGCTGTAGCCTGTAGCACTTTTTAATGACATTGACAATTTAAAGTTTATACAACAGTCTCCAACCGAGAGAATGAAATTAATATACCTTTAATAAATAAAAAAAAAAAAAAAATTAATTAACAATGAAGGAATAACAAAAATTAAAGGGCAGCAAAACGGGCTTAAAGGCACGGAAACCGGTTATTCTTAAACAGTATTTGCCCATACAAAGATATTAAAGAGTTACCACAATCTTGTTCAGTTGTTCTCAAGATATAACTGAGCTTAGAATTTTTCAGGTAGCAGTATTATTGAGAGAATTATTATGAATTTCTATAGGAAGGTAAGGAGAGGACATTATGAGAATGAATATGGATCACTATTTATAATCAAAAGATTGTATCCCTTCAATAGACACTTTTGGAGAGTTGTAACAATTCATTGTATGTTCACAACAGTTTATTGCACATTCACAAGGCATTTCGGCTGTTTAAAATACTCAAAAACTGTTGCCAGGAATTTTGCAAAAACTATTCTTCTTCGACTTTAAACCCGTCGAACATGAATAAAAAGGGAATCGAAAAAACCAGATTGGCTAGCAGGCCTCCACCATCAATTCAACCTGTCGCATAGGATTTTCGACTTGTCAAAATCCTTAAACATTTTTACTTATCGTCTTATCCAAATATTTCTCTCTCTCTCTCTCTCTCTCTCTCTCTCTCTCTCTCTCTATATATATATATATATATATATATATATATATTACAACATATGTTATATATAATTGTGCGTACCCAGAGTCCCTAATTCTATTGGATCTAAGGTTTGGGCTCACAATTTATTTGTACGGTGGGTATTGGGTATCCTACTAATGGTAGTTCTTGGGTGGACTCAGGAACATAATACACACAAGAACACTCTCTGGGGTGTGCTCGGTTACACCATCAATCTTACCTCCAATTTTCCAGCTCCTTTTCCATCGTTCCTTCCACTATTTATAGCTTGAGGTTAGCAGTGGAACCATGATTAGGTTTCGATCCCATTGGTGCGGGTGGGGCCCAAATTAATTATTCCTAATAAGGAATAAATTTCGTTGGGAATGAAAGTTATCATGTTGGAACTGGTGCTAGCTACCAAAATATGGTCGGCAGCGCAGTTTCCTAGAGCATTACAAGTCTGCCGAGGTTTACTAAACATCAACGGTGTACGTGCCGATCATTCAGCCACCGAGGCGTATCTGGATACCGAGACAACGATCAGTGGGCTGGCGTCACTGGGCCACCTATGGGCCGACCATGGTGGGATAAGCCCAAGTGCAATATCATCCACGGGCCTTTCTTAACTTGGGCCTAATAAAAGTGGCTTCTTGTCGTACGTTGTATAGTGCCCGCTTGGTTCGACTTAAGGGGAAAAAACGTGCGTTTTCTAGCCCAAAACTCAAAGCGCGTGTTTGGTAACTTTTTTCAAAAGTGCGTTATACAAAAGTGCATTTTCCAGCTCAAAGGATTTCTAGGTTTTGGCACGACAGCTTTGAGTTGCAGTTGCAAAACACACAAACGTGTTTTCTTAAAACAAAAATATTACCGTTGATGGGTTTCTCTTTTTCCTAAATTGCCCATAATTTTTTCTGCTCCTCTATGCTGCTGTGCTACAGAATCTCGTCTTCTTCTTCTTCTTCTTCTTCTTCTTCTCTATTTATTTATTTATTTCCGTCTTACATATCTAATCTCAAAAAAACATTTTGAATTTAGTAGTGTTTTTGATAAATGGAAAATATGGAGAGAGAGAGAGAGAGAGAGAGAGAGAGAGAGAGAGAGAGAGAGAGAGAGAGAGACTTGTGTGTGTGTGTGGGGGGGGGGGGGCTTTGTGCGGAGGAAAGTAAAAGAAAAGGAAAATAAGAAGATGAGGAAGAAGTGAACAAGTGGATGAGAAAAAAGTGAAAGAAAAAAAAAAGAGTTTTTGGGTTTGGGTAAAGCAACGTGGAAAAAAAATATAGGGAGTAGGAACACAGATTATTTCACAACTTTTTTTTCACAATTGTGATGTTATAGAGTATGTGGTGAAGAAAAAATTGTGGGTACATGTATAATCCTAGAACAACTCATTTAAAGATAAGTGTTAATAAAATTTTATTTTACAATGATTAATTTTAAATTAGTATTGTGAAAATATTGTGACATTTTATTATATTTTTAAACTTTTTAAATTAGTACTATTTTTCTTTAGAAAAAAAAAATTGTACTCTTGACATAATATTTTTATAACAATTTCATAATAAAATTTACATAGTAAGTTGTTATTAGTTCTCATCTAGACCTACTAATGACATTTTTTTTCTTACCATTAACAACTTGTCATATAGACTTTATTGTGAAATTTTTGTGTAAATATTGTGTCCACAACTTGCATTAAGAGAGATAACTAAAATAAAGAATTATCTTTATATATACATTGTCTTTTTTGGTAATTTACCTCTCAAACTACCACTTTTATAAGTGTTAGACAAACACTAAATTTTTACAAAAAATTCAGTTTCATACTGCACTTTTTAAAACCCTCACTTTATCAAAAAGCACAATATCAAAAAACTAAACCAAACTCACCCATAATACCTATATATACACTATCAATAACCACTTGCACGACAATGAAGCATAAAATCTTAATTGCACCTCTTGCAGTACGTACTCGTTATATATGCCTATCAGCAAGAGGCCAAGTGCTACAGCTGTAGAACTTTTTAATGACATTGACAATTTAAAGTTTATGCAACACTCTTTTTTTAAAAGGAAAAATAGTGAACAATAAAAACGACGGTCCATAAATTGTGAGAGTTCTGAAGTGAGGGCCATATTAACTATCGTACCAGAATTGGAAATGTGGTAGCTGTATGTTATGTTCATATATACCTTTGTCATTATAGTAACGTTGGTGTTTATAATAAAAAGAAAAAAAGAAAAAAGTAATGTTGGTTTCAATTAGGAAAAGGATGGTTGATGGTAGGGGTGTTCACCAAACTACAAAAAAGGCATCAAAATTATCCGTAAAATGGTATAATTACAATGCACTACAAGTAACAGTGCACCACACTGCGTGTTGCAGTACACCGCACTGCATGTTGCAGTGCAATTAGTGGTTTTATAATAAGAAAACCGCACCTCACCACAGTTTCTCTATATATTAATATATTTATTTATTTTAATATGAAATATATTATTAAAAGTTTATTAACCCTAGATTTCATATATATATATATATATATATATATATATATATATATATATATATATATAGTTTAATAAATCAAGCAAGTGTTGATTAGGAAAGCCAGTCCAAAATAAAAAAAGACTAGCTCAATAGTTTCAAACTTAGCCCAAAGCAAAGGGAAAATCAGTTTGGGTTAGGCAAGAAAAGCCTAAAATTTGAAAAATATATCAGTTTCAAACCGTATCTTATACACTACACTGCACATTTGACCGCAAAAATGAAGTGTGGTGCGATTATGATTTTGGCTAAACTCTAAACCGCACTACACTGCACATGTGACCGCAAAATGAGGTGAGGTGCGGTGCAGTTATGGTTTTGGTTAAACCTTACCGTAAAGTACGGTACTAAAAATAACCCAAAACAACATCGCACAACACTGAAACACCCCTAGTTAATGGTACTCTACAGTGTTTATTAATGTATTAAACGAAGAGTTTTTTTATTTTATTTTAATTTTTTTAATTATTAATGTATAACTTGACTCACCCTCCCTTAAAAGTTAACATAGTTTTTTTAGTGAAGTTTGTGGTGTGCTTTTGTGTTAAAATACATTTCTCTCTCCTTATGTGTGTATGTTTGTTTTTAAAATAAAAAAAATAAAAAATCTTTAAAGAGATTGTGAACGGCTATTATAAAATTGGGAAAATTATACTTTATCCATTTAAACTATATTTCTTTAATACTTATCCCTTAAACTATCTAAATACACAGTTAACCCTCCTAAATTATTACCCATATGTAACACTTGCCTCTCTAAACTATGAAAATGCATATTTATCATCCTAAATTATTACCTGTGTAACACTTTATACCACATCCCATGGATAGGGATGGAAATGGGGAGGGACGGGGCGGGGCGAGGCCAAAGGATGGGGTCTTCGTCCCCGCCCCGTATGGTTTTGTCTTACCTCATCCTTGTCCCGTCTCGCGTGACGGGGAAAACTTTCTCACCCCATCCCCACCCCTTGAGGCCCCGCGAAGCCCCGCCCCACCCCATAAAACTCTACTTTTTGTTAATTTGCCCTACAACTAGTACAATTTTTTTTAATGAAACCTATTTCATTAATAAAAATATACTTGAAATTACAACTAAATTTATCTTATCAAATCAAATCAATTTTTAGAAAAAATTGAATAATATATCCAAGTGTTTAACAAGACAATTATAAATAAATAAATAAATAAATCTCATAGTATATCACATAACAAAATAAAGGCAAAGAACCACATTGGGTAGAATAAAATAAACTAATATTGATATGGTTGTTTAAATAGTAGGGTTTTAAGGTATGAAAAATTTACAATTGTAACACTAAGCAACGCGGGGTAGGGCAGGGTGGGGGCGGGGCGGATTGGGTCTAAAAAGTCTAAACCCATCCCAGCCCCGCGCCATGGTGGGGGCTAAAATCTTGCCCCATCCCCGCCCCACCACCTTTGCGGGGCGGGGAAAACCCGCCCAGAGTGAAGCGGAGAGGGGCGGGTTAAGTGGGGCGGGGAAAAATTGCCATCCCTACCCATGGATTATTGTTTAGGTAAGTAAGTGTATATTTCTCATTGTTTAAGGGGGTAAATGTAAAATGGGTATAGTTTAGGGGTATGTGTAAAAGATGATATATTTTTTAGGAGGGTACAATGTGCATTCTCATAGTTTAGGATGATAAGTGTAAAAGAGGGTATAATTCATGGGTGTAATTTTGCATTCAGATAGTTTAAAGGGATAAGTGTAAAAGGAGGTATATTTAGGAGAATAAAGTGTAATTGTCAATTACAAGTTTAAAATACTTGGAGGTCAATAAGAATTGTATGTATAAATTCATTTCGTCTAATATATTTTGGTTAAGCCTATATTAAAAAAAGATGTAAAAATTCATGAATATTAATTTTAGAGGTACTTCATAATTTCACATCAATAATATTTCGGAATGTATAGAATTACATTGAATAAAGGTTACTAAATTCCTATAATAAATAAAAATACTTGCTGGAAATGTTCAAAATGCCATGCTATTTCTTTCCTTGCAAGTGGCTTACCTTCAACTCACTGAAACTTTAGTCCTTCCTTTCCACATTAATTTATAAATTTTTTGTAGTGATTTTATTATTATTATTGTAGGGATAAAGGGCCTAAGAGTATATATTGGGCTGTGGGCCTTGTCCGAGGATGCTTAGTAGTCCGAGGATAGATAGACAATAGGAAATATATAAGAGTCAGAGCGCTACGAACAAACTATGACTACGAAAGTTTGGGAAGGTAGTCCGAGGAGGAATGCCTCCTCGGCTAAGCAAAGCAAAAGTCAGAAGGTTTGGTCTACCCTTAAGAGCAACTCTTCAAAAGGTTCTACTGATAAGGATAAACATTAGGAAAACATAGGACAAAGGGAAGTTAAGAAATATCTAAGAGAAAGCTGCTACCACCGCATTAAATGCTCTACAGCTAACCCTCTAGCCACATTAATGTGGATGTGATACCTGAACAGTGGCAAGCAACCTTACAACTACTCTTAAAGACTTCCGGAAGGTGCTGATGGGACAAGAATCAAAGCCAACAACTTGATCTACACGTAGAGGGTGGAGATGATGAAAAGAGGGGTATATAATAGAGAAAGAAGCCCTTTACAATGGGAATCGTAGAATTGATAGAAAAACACTGTAGCAACAAGAACTGGACTTGTAATCAAATTCAAAGGAAATATATGCAAGAACTAATCTCCTCAGATTGAGCCGAGGACGATTTTCTTTGGATAAAACAAGTATATTTTTGTTTTCTTGTCATCTGGACCCACTATAATTGTTATCCAACTCATTAGAGCCTAGTTTTCCAAACCACTCTCTACAAATTCATTGTATTGGGCTCTCTAGGCCTAGATCCTTTTACCTTTTGGGCTTAGGTACCAAATTAAGTCCTTACAATTGGCGCTATCTGTGGGAATTTAATTGAGCTTTGGTGAGATCAACGTTCAGTTATGGTAGGCTCGGGGCCAAACCAGGAGAAGTCTGTTAGGTCCCAACATCAAGATCATTTTATTAATCTTAAACAGAAAAGAGACCAAGAGGTTAGTGTGCACACCACACACACTAGTAGGAGCCAATCTCATAGTGGGAGTCACATCTCCCATAAGGAAAATACTAAAAGCATGCAACAGGAGATTGCGACGTAGGGGGACTTTATATATATATATATATATATATATATATATATATATATATATATATATATATATATATCTCAATGGTTCAAATATTCCAAAATAGAGCACCCACTTTTTGGTCACAAAATTACTTCTGCATGTATAGTAGCCAAGCTAAATTCCAAAATTGATGTTCGGACAGAAGGAATCCTCCACCCTACAGAAATACATTGGGTGACTAATGCTGATGGTACTCTTCACACACACATAGACGTGTCTTGGATATCTTGTCATTATTCTCTCACAATGGTAGAATCTCTCAATCAGGGAATCATACCTGACATAGTACTAGCAGACCCAGATGTTTGCAAACAGCAATGGCCACATGAAGACCATTGGGAGATGCCCAATCCCCTAATTGATTCCATTAAAGGAGTAGTATCGGTTTTTAGTTCTGATGATTCTTCTGGCGGTGATAGTGACAATAGTTATCGGCCTAGGTCTAGGACTCCCCCTAGTGAGTCTTTTTCATGTGACGAGGATCGCTATTATAGGTAGAGAGGGAAGAGTACGTCTCAGAAGGGCCATGGCAATAACGCTATGAGCAGGGCTTTGAATTAGATTTCTAAGTTACCTTTTACCCGAAGGATTGAGAGAGGAAAGCTTCCTCGGCGGTTTACTTAGCCAACGTTCACCATGTATAATGGCAGAACAGACCTTGTGGAGCATTAAAGATGACAATTTATATCCGATCCGCGGATACCTGGTTCGATTCGACCCTAATGGGTCGGATTTTACCCGGCCTGATAAATTATAGGGTCGGGTATGGGTTTTAAAAAAAAAACCCGAAGAAGGTCCAGGTCGGGTCCGGGTTTTATGCATACCCGGCTCGAACCCGACCCGTATACATATAATATTAAAAAAAAAGTTTAAAACTCTAGTATAAATACTCTCTTTTCCTCAGATTTCATTTTCTAACAACTAAACCTAAACCTCACTCTCAGCCACCCCCTCTCTCTCTCTCTCTCTCTCTCTCTCAAGCTTTCACCACCGGCCACCCTCTCTCGCCCTCAGTCGCTCCCCTCATAGTCACGGCCTCACTAGCTTCACGGTCTCATCTCGCCTTACGCTCCACTCACGGCGTCACTTCGCCTCACCGCCCCTTACCTCTCTCACTCTTAATCTCGTTTTCTCTCAGCCGCCCCTCACCTAGTCACCTCACTCTTATTCACTCACCAACCCACCCTCACCCTCACCCTTACCCTTACCCTCATCACGTGGTGGTTGTTTTTCATAGAGGAGCACGAATCTTATGGTGGTTGAAGTTTGTCATGGAGGAGCACGGGATTGTTAGATCGGAGTATAGGATTGTTAGATCGAAGAGAGATCAAATGATCGGAGGAAGGGATTGTATTTTCTGTTTATGATTTGTGTTTTTTTTTTTTGATGAGTGAAAAATCTGTATGGAAGGGATTGTATATTCTGTTTATGATTTGTGTTTTTATTTTTATTTTTATGATCAAAAAATCTGTATTAACAAAGAAGAGCCAAAAAACAAGCTGATTTGTGTTTCTATTTATGTTTGGGGTTGTGATTTGTGTGTGTCTATTTTTTTATGAGTGAAGAGTCTGTATTAACAAAGAAGATAAAAAAAAAAGAAGCTAATTTGTGTTTATGTTTGGGTTTGAGATTTGTGTTTCTGAATCTGTGGTTGTGGTTTCTCATTTCTAGAATCTGGACGTAAAATTGATTTTTTATTTTTTTATGATTGGGTCATATTGGGCCACGGCTTTTGATTAGGCTCGTAATCAGCTGGATGGGGCCCGTGGAGCCCGATGGGGCGGGTTTGGATTTTTTTTTTTTTTTAAATCTATTTATTAAATGGGTTGGGTTCGGGTAATGGGTAAAGACCCGTGGGTTGGGTTCGGGTATCAAAAATCCGGCCCGAACCGGACCCGTTGCCATTCCTATGGAGCATGTGAACCACTTCAACCAGAGGATGGCTGTTCATTCAAATAATGAAACCTTGATATGCAAGGCGTTCCCATCCAGTTTGAGACTTGCAGCTATGAGATGGTTCAATGGTTTGGAGGAAGGCTCTATTGCCTCCTTTAAAGAGCTTACAAGGGCCTTTGGTTCTCGTTTTGTAACTTGCAGTAGAGTACCTCGGCCTTTAGACTCCCTGTTGCCTATGAAAATGCAAGAAGGGGAAGCCCTGATGACATACTCTGATAGATACTAGGAAATATTCAATGAAATAGATGAGAATTTTGACGACGTGGCTATAAGGACATTCAAGGTCGGCCTATCTACCGAGCATGGTTTGAGGAAATTTATGACTGGGAAACCTGTAAAAAGTGGGCGTCAAGATAAGGTGGTCCTTCAAGATAGAAGGGACTTCAAGTCGGATAAGTACAATAATAATCATCCTTGTCGAAATTTTGTTGGGCAATCTAGATCTACTGTTGTTTAGGTGGTTAACATGGTATTCCGAGAGCCAATGCATCAAATCCTAGAGAAAATTAAGAATAAACCATACTTCCAATAGCCAAATAAGATGGGAGGGGATCCCATGAGGCACAACCAAAGCCTTCATTGTCAATACCACTAGGAGCGAGGGCACACTATAAAGGATTGCAGGACTTTATGGAATCACTTGGAGCAGTTGGTCTGAGGTGGAAAGTTAAAGCAATTTCTATATCACCCTAATAGGTAAAGAGGCTAGGCAGGGTTAGGATCTCAGAGAGATGCTTCTTTAAGGCCACCTCTAGGCACAACCAGCATTATTCTTGTCACTCTAGGGAGGACTGGTTCTCACCCCTGTAGGGTAATGTCCATAGCTTGGCCACTCGTAGAGGACTCATCCCTTGAGCCGAAGAGGAGTAAGTTAGAAGTCCGACCAGTACTAAGTTTTTTTGATGAAGATAAGGTTGAAACCGTGCAACCACATGACGATGCCCTGGTGGTGACCCTTAGGATAGGGGGCTATAATGTGAAGAGGGTGTTGGTGGATCAGGGCAGCAATGCAAAAATCATGTACCCTGATTTGTATAAGGGGCTAAAGTTGAAACTTAAGGTTTTGGCATGTTATGATTCACCTTTGGTAGGTTTTGATGGGAAAGTTGTTATTCCAATGGGCCAGATTGGATTACCGGTAAAGGCAGGTTTAGAGGTGGTTAAGGTGGACTTCATTGTTGTGAATGCTTACTCCCCCTATACTGCCATTGTCGCGAGACCCTGGCTTCTTGCCATGGGAGCCGTTTCTTCCACTCTTCATTTGAAAGTGAAGTACCCATTTAGGGACCAGGTTGAGGAATTGGTCGGGAACCAATCTATGGTTAGGCAATGCTTGGTAGCTGCAATCAGGCATCAGATTAAGATGGAGTCCTCGTCCCCTACTGAGCGGGGTTTTTAGTAATCAAGGATGCCACTGTTATTTACGAATGCAGTGTTAGAAAGGGCAAAGTGTGAGGAATTGGAGAAGGTGGTTATAGGTGGTGACAATGAAAAGTTTTCCAGGTTGGAGCACAATTGTCCCCTCAGAAGAAGGAAGAGCTGATAGTGTTCCTTAGAGAGAATATTGATGTATTTGTGTGGAGTGCTTATGAAGCTCCTAGGGTGGTTTTGAATTTCATTTTCCATCATTTAAATGTCAACCCAGCTGTCATCCCTAAAAAGCAACCTCTTCGGCGCTCATCTAAAGAGCATTCTGATGTTGTCAAGGAGGAGATCATTAAGCTTAAGCAGGCTGGGGCTATTAAGGAGGTGTTCCACCCTAAGTGGTTGGCCAATACGGCGGTGGTGGAGAAGAAGAGTGAGAAGTGATGAGTATGTGTAGATTTCACAGATTTAAATAAAGCTTACCTTAAGGTTCCCTTCCTCATGCCTCGAATAGATCAGTTGGTGGATGCCACTGTAGGCCATCCTTGGATGAGCTTTTTAGATGCCTTCCAAGGGTACCATCAGATACCCTTAGCTTTGGACGATCAAGAGAAGACATCTTTCGTTACTCTTATTGGAAATTATAACTACAAGGTGATGCCCTTTGGTTTAAAGAATGTAGGGTCCACATGTCAGAGGATGATGACCAGGATATTTGAGTCACAACTAGGAAAAAATATTGAGGTTTATATAGATGATATGGTGGTGAAGAGTAAGGTAGAATTCGAGCACGTTGGTGACCTCGGGAATATCTTTGAGATATTGAGGAAACACAAGCTGTGCCTTAATGCTTCTAAGTGCTCTTTTGGTGTTGGTTCAGGAAAGTTTTTAGGATACATGGTCACCCATCATGGAATTGAAGTCAATCCTTATTAGATTAAGGCAATTAACAGTTTTCAGCCTCCTTAGAATCCTAAAGAAGTCCAGAAGTTAATAGGGATGACCGCTGTCATGAACCGATTCATTTCTCGATCGGCAGACAGGTGCAGACCTTTCTTCCAGTTGTTGAATAGGTGGAAGGGTTTTGAATGAACCAAGGATTGTGTCCTAGCCTTCCAGCAGCTGAAGGAATACCTTTCTCAGCCACCCATCATGTCCAAACTTGAGGAAGATGAGGTATCGTTTGCTTACATTGCTGTAGCTCCCCATGCAGTAAGCTTGGTGCTAATACGAGTTGATGATGGGGTGTAGAGGTTAGTCTATTATATGAGTAAGTCCTTACATGAAGTAGAGGTTCGGTTCCTACCATTGGAAAATGCCATATTGACAGTGGTGCATACTACACGTAAACTCCCCCATTACTTCCAAGCTCACACGGTGGTGGTGTTGACTCAACTTCCTCTTTAATCCCTACTTCAAAGAGCTAATTACACATGAATGATTGCCAAATGGAGTACGATTATGAGGGCTTTCGATATCAAGTATATGCCTCGCACCTCTATTAAGGGCCAAGTCCTTGTGGATCTGGTGGCCGACTTTGCTGAACCTCTTTTGGAAAAAGAAGGAGAAAAACAGAACATGGATGAAAAATCAGTTGGAATGATCTCCTTACAAGAACCTTTATCCTATAGGGTGTATGTTAATGGTGCTGCTAATCAAAGAGGATCCGGGGCGAGGCTAGTTTTGGTATCTTTAGAGGGGATTGTTATTGAGAAATCCTTGAGGTTGGGTTTCTCGGCCTCGAACAATGGGGCTGAGTATGAAGCTTTGTTGGTGGGGATGACTATGGTTAAAAAAATGGGAGGAAGGACAGTGGAAGCATTTTCAGATTCAAGGCTGGTTGTTGGACAGGTGGAGGGAGAATTGGAAGCCAAAGATTTGAGGATGCAAGAGTATTTAAGCCAGGTCAGACATTTGCAATCAGGATTCAAGTCTTTCACCTTACAGAAAATCGCTAAAAGTAGGAATACTCATGCTAACTCCCTTGACACGCTTGTAACCTCCTCGGCGCAGGGTTTACCTAAGGTCATCCTAGTTGAGGATTTGTGCAAATTTGTCGAGATAAGAAGGGAGAGGGCACAAATTCATCAAGTTAAAGTGGGACCTAGTTGGATGGATCCCATAGTTTTGTTCCTTAAGAATGACATCTTGCTCGAGGAGAAAGGGGAGGCTGATAAAGTGCGAAAAAAATCTCCTCGTTTTTTGTTGTCCGAGAACCAAAAATTGTACAAATGCTCTTTTTCTGGGCCATATCTGTTGTGTGTTCATCTTGAGGCAATAGAGCCCCTCCTAGAAGAATTACATGAAGAGATTTGTGGAAGTCATATAGAAGGTAGATCACTATCTCACAGGGCCTTCACTCAAGGATATTGGTGGTCAGGTATGTAAAAGGGAGCACAAGAGTATGTGAAGAAGTGTGACCAATACCAGAGGTTTGCCCAAACATTCATCAGCTAAGGGGCGTTCTTAATCCTCTGTCTAGTTCCTGGCCTTTTGCTCAATGGGGCTTGGACATTATGAGACCTTTCCCTAAAGTAGCTGGAAACAGGAAATGGCTTTTGGTTGGCATTGATTACTTCACCAAGTGGGTTGAAGTTGAGCCACTGGCAAATATAAGAGATGTGGATGCCAAAAAATTTGTGTGGACGAGTATTATCACTCGATTTGGGATTCCTCGTACCCTCATTTCGTACAACGGACTTCAGTTTGACAGCAAGGCTTTCAGAAAATACTGTTATGAATTGGGTATCAAGAATAGGTATTAAACTCTGGCTTACCCACAAGAGAATGGACATGCCGAGGCTGTCAACAAAGTCATAGTAAATGGAATCAAAAAAAGGTTAGACGATGCCAATGGCAAATGGGTTGAAGAGTTGCCACATGTTCTTTGGACATATCAGACTACCCCTTGTAGGTCAACTGGGGAAACCTCCTTTTCATTGACTTATGGGGCCGAGGCTGTAATTTCCCTAGATACTGGATTCTCGACGTTGAGGACAAGCTTGTTCGCTCCAGACAGTAATGACGGGTTACTAGAGAGGAGCTTGGATTTGATTGAAGAGAGAAGAGAATATGCCATGGTTTAGTTGGCGTATTATCAGCAGAAGCTCAAGCAGGGGTATGACTCAAATGTGAAGTTAAGACTATTAGCTCCTGGAGATTTGGTATTATGAAAGGTTTTGGGTACTGCAAAGAACCCATTATGGGGGAAGTTAGGGTCCAATTAGGAAAGGTCATACCATATCACCTTTGTGGCTGATATAGGTGCATATTTCCTAGAAGATCTAGATGAAAATGTCATATCACGCCCCTAGAATGTAAATAACCTGCAAAGGTATTATTATTAATGAAAGACCTTTCTGTCATTTTTTACTTATGACATTATTTGTTGCATTGATTATCTACTTAAGTATTAAACAGAATATTGGTCATGCCTGACTCCTCAAACCACATACATTGGGTAAATTAATACTTCTTATTATTTGTCTAAGTATTAAGCAGAACCTTGGTCATCCTGACTCCTCGGACCATGCCTGACTCCTCAAACCACATACATTGGGTAAATTAATACTTCTTATTATTTGTCTAAGTATTAAGCAGAACCTTGGTCATCCTGACTCCTCGGACCACATACCTTGGGTAAATGTATACTTCTTGTTATTTGTTTAAGTATTAAATAGAACCTTGGTTATGACTGGCCCCTCGGACCACATACCTTGGGAAAATTAATACTTTTATTATTTTTCTAAGTATTAAACAGAACATTGGTCATGCCTGACTCCTCGAACTAAATGTCTTGGGTAAATTAATACTTCCTGTTATCTTCTTGTTAAACAGAACCTTGGTTATGTCTTGCTCTATGAACCACATACCTTGAGTAAATTAATACTTCTTATTATTTGTTTAAGTGTTAAACAAAACCTTGGTTATGTCTGGTTCCTCGGACCACCTAACTTGGGTAAATTAGCACTACCAAACATTTAATTAAGTGTTAAACAGAATCTTGGTTATGTTTGGTTCCTCAAACTACCTACCTTGGGTAAATTAGCACTACCAAACATTTTACTAAGTGTTAAACAGAACCTTGTTTATATCTAGTTCCTCAGACCACCTACCTTGGGTAAATTAGCACTACCAAACATTTTACTAAGTGTTAAACAGAATCTTGGTTATGTTTGGTTCCTCAGACCACCTACCTTGGGTAAATTAGCACTACCAATTGCTTAACTAAATATTAATTAGAACCTTGGCTATGTCTGGTTCCTCAAACCTCCTGCCCTGGGTAAACTAACATCTCTGTGATTGTGAGAATACTAAGCAGAACCTCGGCCATGTCAAGTTCCCTGAATCATATGCCTTGGAAAAATTAGTAACCAGCTTAGCTATGGTGTATAATCAAAATCCCCATTGAAGAAATTTAAGAGAAGGGGAACACTTGAGCATCATTGAAAGTATTTGCAAGTATGTCCACAATCAGTTCATAAGCTAATTGTCATCTACAATTCCTTAAATCTACTGCTAAGGGGAAGGTTATGTGGAACCATGGATGGATAGATACTCCGCCATTCTCTGAGGTCAATAAAAAGTCTAATGATATGCAGGGTCCTCTAAGTTAATTATGCTTAAGGTATGTTTTTGAAATTAATGGTATATTTTGTTGAGGTTATAAACTTGGATAATTCAGCCTGATCTATTGTTGATTGTATGGGATGTGGCAACTACATTATCACTTATGTAGATAACTAAATGAAGCTATATTTTGTTTTTATATTAATTGAAGCTCCTTTTGGATAGATGATGGTTGATTGCGTTTGGCATTTTTGCCTTCTTTTTTTTATAACCAACACCTTTTGCATTGTTCATGAGACATGAATAGTGCTGAACAGTGTTTTTAGCAGTGAATAGTAACTCAAAAAAAATTTCATTGTTTTCAGCAATAAGTTTTCAGTTTTCAGCAAAATAAGCAGTAACCAAACACACACTAAGTATGAAATAAAGCAAAAGCTATGTTAAGACCTGTATAAATTTCCCAAGAGTAAAATAAAAGCTCATAATTGTCATTAAGCTAAGCCTTAAAAAAGGCAAGTTGATTACAAAGTTTGGAAACAAAAACAACAGTAAAAAAAAAACTGTTCTAAGAATCATTTGATCTTGACTACAAGCTTATCTTTCGCTGGGACCTTGGCAGGCTGGGCAGGGGCTGTAGTTGAGGATGCTGGGCCTTTACCCTTGAGGTCCTCTTTGGTAGGCAGAGGAAGAGTAACCAGGATGATCTCCATGTTGTGGGAGGCCACTTTCTCCTTAGAGGGGTCCTTAGGGGCAGTTGGAGGTTGGGTGGCATCAGGGGCCACTCCCGTGGTTATGTTTGCTTCCTCTTCAGCAACTCTAAGCTGCCCTGCCTCTTTGGAAAGACTGTTAGAAGAAAGAAGGCCTTGGCTGAGTTGTCCTTGCCAGCATCAGCCTCCTTTGAGGTAGTGTTAACCTTGGAGCTCGAGGAGCTTGAGGCACGAATGGCAAGAGGGTAGTACACACTCTCTGCCTTCCTAAGGGCAAAGGAGGCCTCAACCCCAGCTTGGTTGAGAGCCTCATTCCACACTTGGAGGCAGTAGTGTCTGCACACCTCCGAGACCTCAGCTCTGAGGGCCTCCTTAGTCTCTGCCACTCCCATCTTATAGCCGTCCTGCTCAGCTTTTTTCACGGCTTTCTCGGCCTCGTCCAAATTCTTTTTCAGGGCCTTTATATTTTCCCTGGATGCAGCCAGTTCCTTCTCGGCCTGACGGAGCTGTTTGCGTTAAGTCTCTGCTTAGTTCTCTACCCCTTGCAGAGCAGCTTCAGCACTCTTCCTAGCTTTGTCAACCTCGGCGAGTTGGGAATTTAGCTCCTGGATCCTCTTCTTTGCCAGCTTGAAGGCGTCCACAACAGCTATACGCCTAGATTCCTCATCTTTCATCTGCCTGTGGGTATTGGTCACTATTTCCTCGGTCTTGTGCGCAGCTTGAACAACCTTTCAAGGAAGAAAAAGTGCAAATGTTAGAGAGAGCAAACATAATTCTAAACAAAAAAAAAAAAGGAAAGAAGCCAGTTAGTAGACTTACCAGGGTGAGGTCCCTCTTCAAGCTATTGAATACCTCATACTTCCTCAGTGACCTCAGATCGGCCATGTCCCCAGGCAATTAAAAAGCCTGTTCCACGGCATTGGCCACATAGCCAGCCCTCCCTTCTTGGAAATCCCTAATAGAGGCATCGGCGAGTAAGGGAGCTCTATCCAGCACTATGGCAGGAGTCTAGGCTGGAACCCAGACTTAGAAACTATTTCTCTTGTCCATAATAGTCTACGTCACCCTGGCTTGTTTGGCCCCCTTCTAGGGCTCAACCTTCTTGGTAGGGTGGCTTTTCCCTCCTTCCACCACCTCCTTGCCTTTCTGATCCGTCTTCCTCTCATGGTCAGCATGGTCAAGTCGATGAGCTTGGATGGATGGAGGGGTGGGAGGTTTGGTTTGGGCAGCTTTCTTTGGCGCGTTACTTCCTACCTGGGACTCCATCAGGTCTCGAAGGCTTGATTTGGTTTTGCGTTGGAGTACCATAGCGTCTGGGATGGTGGGGTCTTCTTGGGAGTGACTTACTTGTACTGGAGGAAGGTGGCTGAGGTCACTAACTAGGATTTTTGGGGATGGAGGTAGGTTGAAAACTTCAAAGTCTTCTTCGAAATTTGAGACTTCAACTATCTCTTCCTCTTGCTCTTCCTCTTCTTCGATTGCAGGCTGGGAAGGGGTGGCTTCCTTGGCTGTATATTGGAGCAGTAGGGTTACTTCTAGTACACCTTCAGGAATAGGGCCTAAAGGAAACCTGGGGCAACAACGTTTATTTGGTGCAAGCGCGGGTCTTTCGCCTTGATCACACACCTGGGCGCCTAGAAACTAGACGAGAGGGGGTTGTAGTCGAGGATGAGGTGGGTTGCTCTTAATTTTCCGTCCTTATGAATGAAGACAAATAGCGTAAATCAAAGAAAAATTTGATTACAAACACAAACAGAGGAAAATGGGTACTAAAGATGTCAAAAAAAATGGGTGACTTTAAAGTATTAAACCTAGACCTAAAAACCCCACCTGGTGTCCCATCTTTTGTCGGGCAGTGGAGGCCATCGTGCCACTCTTTTGAGACAATTAGAAAATCTCTATTCATGCCTTTGTTAGGCTCAAGGAGGCATAAGATGAGCCTAGCCTCAAGAACCCTAGTCTTTAGTTAGTATCCCTGACCTTTTAGGTGGTGAAGGTTGTAAATCCAATTGATATCGTGGTGGGTGAGGTTTAAGCCCATCTTTTTGTTAAGGGCATCTATACTACCCAAAATCCTAAACATATTGGGAACACACTAGGTGGGAGAAAGCCTATGAGCTATTAGGTAATCCCTAGTGACTCTACCTATGGGGATTCTCATCCCTCCCTCTATAAAGGTGATCATAGGGATTACAACTTCTCCCTCTTGCCTCATGGTGTGCCACTCTCCTTGTTTGTAGTACCTAATAGAGACCCTTGGTAGGATTTGGTATTAAGTCTTAAAACTCTAGACCTTTTAGGGTATCTACTAGGTAAGCGAATCTCCCCGTGTGCAAAGAAAGTTAAAGAGACGAGATGAAAGTGGATAGGCCGAGGAAGAGAGAGATCTAAATAAACCGGAAAACAAAAAGGACCAAAGAAAAGAAAGAAAGAAAAGATTTCTAAGAACAACTTACAAGAAGGAAGGAGGGCTCCTTGGACTAGCTCTTGAATTTTGAGAGTGCAAAAAGTGAGGTAAATCAAACTTTTAAACAATATATATATGAGAGAGAAAAGCAAGCGGGAAAATTCCTGCTCGGGTTCCCGTAAAAATCCTCAACCGTTGGATCCCCATCGTACCGAACAACGTGGAGAACATAGAGCCGCAGTAATTAATTGCAGGCGGGTCCCGAATGCCAAAACGTCAGGAGTGTGCTTCTAGGCAGTTGAAAAGACACCTACACAAATAGAAATGATGTGAGGGAAGAGCAGAATTGAGATTATGGTGTCAAAATCCCTTTTTTTCCGAGCAAAAGAAGGAAATTTTGAGGAGCTATTGTAGGGATAAAGGGTCCAAGAGTGTATATTGGGCCATGAGCCTTATCTGAGGATGCTTAGTGGTTCGACGACAGATAGACGATAGGAAAGCCATAGGAGTCAGAATGCTACAAACAAACTATGACTGCGAAAGTTTGGGAAGGTAGTCCGAGGAGGAATGCCTTCTCGGCTAAGCAGAGAAAATGTCAGAAGATTTGGTCTGCCCTTAAGAGCAACACTTCGAAAGGTTCTACTGATAAGGATAAATTTTAGAGAAACATAGGACAAAGGGAAGCTAAGAAATATCTAAGGGAAAGTTGTTACCACCACATTGAATGCTCTGCAGCTAACCCTCTGGCCGCATTAATGTGGAGGTGATACCTGAACAGTGGCAAACAGCCTTACAGCTACTCCCAAAGACTTCAGGAAGGTACTAATGGGAAAAGAATTAAAGCCAACAACTTGATCTACACGTGGAGGGTGGAGATGAAGAAGAGAGGGGTATATAATAGAGAAAGAAGCCCCTTACAAGAGGAATTGGAGAATTGATAGAAAAACACTGTAGCAACAAGAACTGGACTTGTAATCAAATTTAAAGGAAATATATACAGGAACTAATCTCCTCAGATTGAGCCAAGAACGATTTTCTTTGGATAAAACAAGTATATTTTTGTTTTCTTGTCATTTAGACCCACGATAATTGTTATCCAACTCATTAGAGCCTAGTTTTCTAACCCACTCTCTACAAATTCATTGTATTGAGCTCTCTAGGCCTAGATCCTTTTACTTTTTGGGCTTAGGTACCAAATTAAGTCCTTACAATTATTATTAATTAGATTATGCTAACGAGTTCCTTTAGGACAATGGTTAATAATCTATTTTTAAAAAGTTTTTTTCTTTTTCCTTAGTAATTTTAACATTTTCCTACTTTAACTTGTTTAATATACAAGGCGATGTCATTGGGAGACACACTAAAAATGATGCCACATCCATCATAATTTTTTTCGCATTAACAACTTCTAAAAAAATTGTTAATTTAATTTTTTTTTAATGTATTTAGCGTTACTTAAATTCAAAACCTACCTTTTTCACCAAATTGTGCATGTCATTTATGCTTCATAAAGAGCATTTGATTTTTTTTTTTTTTTGAGGGAAAAGAGCATTTGATTTGGTAGACATACCTGGTATAAATCCCCCCTCAAAAACAAAAAAAAAACCTGGTATAAATTAATTTTTTATATAAAAAATTCGAAGAAATGAAGTTAAAATGTTAAATGTCTATCTCAGATTCAAAACCTTTTCTCACCAACATTTTACCATTTATGTTTCATAAAGAGCATTTGATAGAAGGATCAATTGCGGCTAGCCTACCTAATTTTTAGAGAAAATTGGTAGCCTAGTCTTTTCTTGTTATGGAGTAATGGCTATTTATTTAGTTTCACAGATTGGTAAAAAGTGAGTTTTTTTTTCCCTTCTCAAGTACAATGGTCAAGAACAGTTTTTCTAAAAAAATTGTTGTTGATGCAGACACAATAATAATAGAAATAACACAGAAAAACTGAATTATACTTCTAAATATTATTAATATGAGATTAGAGAATACACAATACTACTTGGGCTGAGGCGCAACACTTGCTCTCTTTAAGGAGATTCAAATCCTTGGTTGGCTAAACTTTGTAACCGATGCAAGCCTTCTCTGACTTGTCTCCCTCAAGATACAACAACTTAAAAAATGTTGTATGACTTGAATAACCTCTGCACAAATTGTTCAAGCCTAAAACTCCACAAAAAAGAACACCCTTTCTTGCCAAAAACCTCTCTATTTTTTAGTATATACCTCCTCCCTTAACCTACCATTTGCGCACGTATCTTACTCAATATCTGAGTCAATTCATATTGGCCCATTAATCACCACAATTAAAAAGAATAAAATAATCTCTCTCCTTTTCAATGTGGGATTAAATATTTTCACTTAACTCCTCATATTTCATATTCACTTCCACATCTTTACGTTTGTGTTGTAATATTTATTCATATTAATTAATCAATATTAAAATGATCTAACAATCTCCCACTCATTTTAATATTAAATTTTTTAGTTAAAGAGAGATTACCAGGCAAAGACGGGTCACTATGCATCATGAAGATGTGCTCTACATTGAACCCTCACTTAGTAATACAGTGATCTCAACTCTAGAGTCGTAGTGATCTTCAACCTAAACTAGGACTGATTTGGAAAAATTAAGCGTCATTACTTACACCTAACAACCCAAGTGTTGACATGAGCTTTTAAAGCTAGCACTTTATGGCCGTGTGTTTATCCCAATTTCATGAGTGTATTTGAGATTAAGTCCAAATCTCATAGGGAGCGGCCCCACCCCCACATTCACATAGTTGAAATTTTGTCAAGGGTGCTTTTGTAATTTTGACACCCCACTCATACGAGTTACAAATTTTATTAAGAGTTTTTACTCAACCTTTCCGCATTACAAGATAAATGCACTTACATCATAGGGTTGAACAATTAAAAAAAATTACAAAATAAATAATTAAATAAATAAATAGTGTATTTCTTACGACTATTGTATGATTTATTTTTCCCATTGAACCCAATTGTCGGGATCTCTGGTCCTTGGGTTAGGTATCTTCATACATGACTCATGAATCTATGGACTTTAGTCCCATCCCCCTCGATGTATTCCAGACTCTATCTTTTGCCAAGGCCTTGATAAATGGATCTGCAAATTTATCATTAAATTTAATTAATCCACAGTTATGATGCCATTATTCAAATAAGATTGCACAATATTATGCTTTCTTCTGATAGGTCTGGATTTACCGTTGTAATAACGGTTATTAACTCTACCAATTACGGCAATGTTATCACAATGATTTAATATAGGTGGAATTGGTTTTTCCCAAAGTGGAATTTCATATAACAAATCTTTAAGTCAATTTGCCTCTTCACTAGCTGAAGCTAATGTTATTAATTTAGCTTTCATTGTTGAATGAGCAATTATTGTTTGCCTTTTAGATTTCCAACAAATAGCACCACTACCTATGGTAAAAACATAACCAGTGGTAGAGAGAGAATCACCTAACAAAGTATTCCAATCGGCATCACTAAAAGCTTCAATCACAGCAGGATATTTTTTATAAAATAAGTTGTATCTTCTAGTACCCATTAAATATCTCATGACTCGCTCTATAGCTAGCCAATGATCCTTACTAAGCTTGCTAGTAAATCTGCTAAACACTCTTATTGCATATGCAATGTTAAGTCTAGTACAATCTGTAGCATAACGCAAACTACCAATGATACTAGCATAATCCCTTTGATTAAAAATCTCATCATCATTATTCACAAGAAATAAGTGAACACTAGAATCAAAAGGAGTAGCTACACTTTTGTAATCATGAAAATTATATTTTCTCAATATTTTCTCGACATAATGTGATTGATTAATAAATATTTCATAACATGTTTTTGTAATTTTCATGCCTAAGATAAAATTAGTCTCACCAAGATCTTCATATCAAAATGGGTTTTAAGTATATTTTTTGTCTCATTTATAACATGCATATTTGAGCCAAATATCAACATATCATCAACATAGAGGCTAATAACAACATGTAAATCATTCCAAGATTTTGAATAAATACATTTATCACATTCATTTGATTTATATCCATTCTCAATCATGCAGGAATCAAACTTTTCATGACACTATTTAGTTTTTTGTTTTAAGCCATATAGGGATTTAGTTAGCTTACATACCTTACTTTCTTGTCTAGGCTCTACAAAGTCTTCGAGTTGGTCCATATAAATCTCTTCCTCTAGGTCCCCATTTAGAAAACCAGTTTTTACATCCATTTAATGAATTTTAAAATAAAAAATTGCAGCAATAGCAATTAACAATCTAATTGATGTAATTCTTGTTACTAGAGAAAATGTATCAAAGAAATAAAGATCAGTCTTTGGTTTAAAGCCTTTTGTAACAAGTTTAGCTTTAAATTTATCTATTGATCCATCCGATTTTAACTTTTTTTTAAGGACCCATTTACAACCTATGGTCTTACAACCTGGTGGAAGATCTACTAATTTCCAAGTTTTATTAGAAATTAGAGATTCCAACTCATCATATACTGCCTCTTTCCAAAATATAGTATCAAGTGATATCAAAGCCTCTTTTAAATTTTGGGAATTTTCTGTTGGAAAAATTCTATATAACTGTGAATAAATTTCAGCAAGCACAGCGGAAGCACAACTACACATAAATATAAAGATTTACGTGGAAACCCTTTCTTCTTGAAGGGAAAAACCACAGGACAAACTCTAAATAATTTCACTATATTAAATAGAGATTACAACATTTAGAGATACAACTTGAGCAAAAAAAACTCTCTTTTTCTTTTCACTCACTGTGTATTTTCTTTTACCCTCTCTATTTTTCTCTTCTCTTTTGCTTGCTCTCACTCACGCAGTTCTTCAACACTGCACTATCCTTAGTCTCACTTGCTGAGACTTCTCTTTTTGCTCTTCACCACATGACCGAATGACCTTTCCCTTTTATTTCTTTCTGCTTTTCTTCCTTCCACACTCTTCACTTCAAATCACAATAAATGCAAGTCACTTACTTTGACTTTGCTTCAACCAAAAAGTCTCTTTCTTCAACTCTCTTGGCCGAATGGCCTTTGCTTGTTCTTTTCTTTTTTCTTCAGCGTGTTCAACACTCTTTGGTTCACTTCTCATTAAGAGAAGCCAAATTTCTCACAAGTCAGGGAGTGACATGCTCATTAAATGAGCTCTTGAAAAAGCATGTGGGCTGGACCATGGTGCAGTGCAACCAACATTTTCCTCAATGTTAAAAGCATAATAATGAGGACCAAAATCCTTTTCAACTCTAGATCTTTTACTCCTTCTAGGTTCCATTTCAAAATTTTCTTGATTTTGTAAATGAGAAGTAGAAGAACTAGGTTGTGACAAAATATTTTCTTCACCCTTACTATTTTTCAATTTAAAAGGAAATTTTTCTTCATGAAAAATTGCATCATCAGATTCAAAAATTATTTTGTTTTCAAGATCAAAAAATCTATTGGCTTTACTATTAATCACATAACCAAGAAAAGCACAGGTAGTTGCTCTTATACCTAATTTAGGTATTTAATGGTCAGTAAGTCTTACTTAAGCAAGACAACCTCATACTCTCAAATATCCCAAATTTGGCTTATGTCATTTTCACATCTCAAAGGGTGTGGTATGTGACTTTTTATGTGGCACCTTATTCAAAACATGACATACAGTTAAAAAATTTTCAACCCAAAAATGTAAAAGTGCACCGGATTCAATTAACATGGCATTTGTTAACTCAATTAGAGTTCTATTTTTTTTTTCAGCCACATCATTAGAAGCAGGTGAATATGGTGCAGTAGTTTCGAGGATAATTCTCAAAGACTGAGCAAATGAGTTGAATGCACTTGATTCATACTCACGGCCTCTATCACTTCTTATTCTTTTTATTTTTCTACCGAATTGATTTTCAAATTCTTTTAAAAAATCTTGAAATTTTTCAAAAGCATCACTTTTATTTTTCAATAAATAAACGGATGTATATTTTGAGAAATCAACAATAAAAGTGATAATATATCTATTTCCTCCATGAGTTAAAATTTCCTCAAATTCACATAAATCATAGTGAATTAACTCAAGCTGTGAGGATCCGAGGACCCGAAGACTTAAAGACCCGAAGACATACTAGGAAGTATAAGGAATAGAGGTAAATAAAAGTCAAGGGCCCGAGGATGAAGTGTGATGGTCTGGAAAAGTACGAAAGGTAGACTGGTGATGTATGGGATATATTGCAAATATCTGGGTTGGGATAGATAACTATGAACGTTGCATTGAATGTTCTGCACCAAGTTTTCTGGCCGCATTGAATAGGGAGTACCAGTTTTATCCGTTGCATTAATGTGGAAATGACCTGAATAGTACAAGGCACAGAGCAAGAGCTTTTCTCCATTACCGACTACCAGGGAATGGACAAGTGTCAGTAAATGGGGTTGATTAGATGAGAGGTGTAGGGCTGAGATAGTAAGGGCAATGAGTATAAATAAGAGATGAGGGAAAAAGAGAAGGGAGGGAGAGAGAATTAGAATGCCATGAGCTTTGTTGTTGATACCCTCTCTACAAATTCATTGTTTTGGGCCTTGAATTAATAAACGCTGTTATTGTTGGACTTGTTCATGATTTTTGGTCCTTACACAAGCAATTCAGTATTTCTTTCAACATTTTTATGAGGCATTTTTGTAATCTTAACTTGGCTACAAGCATCACATTTTTCAAAATCTTTTAACATTCTTGGAATTAATCCTAAACTACTTATGATTCCCACATATCTACTATTTGTATGACACAAATGGGCATGCCAAAAATTAAAGAAGAAAGCATGTAAACTGAACTGGTAGATGCTTTATCATTCTCAACATTCAATTTAAACATTCCATCACAAGCATAGCTCTTACCCACAAATAATCCAGTTTTAGTTATTACAAAATTATCAGATTCCATAGTTTGCTTGAAGCTAAGCTTGTTAAGTAAAAAACTTGACATTAAATTCTTTCTCATAGATAGAGTATAAATTGCATCATTCCATGTTAGCATGCGTCTAGAAATGAATTTCAAGTCAACCTCATCACTCAAAGAACCTTGTTTTACTAGAGTCACCAAGCATAATTGTTTTTTCTTCTTCAAAGGGAGTGTACAACTTGAACCAATCTTTGTCATAGCAGGCGTGCCTATTAGTACCAAAATTTGCCCACCACCATTCAACATATTACACCATATTGATGTCTGTAATCATAGCCACTAAAGGCTCTTCAGTTACGTTAGCCTGCAGAACAAATTCATGTTTTTTAAATTTACAAAATCGAGCAATATGCCCACTCTTGCTATAGACAAAACAGGATCTATTAAATTGATCTTGTGAAGGGGGTCCTTGGTTCTTATTGTAATTTTTATTCGGGTTTCCCCTTCCTTGAGATCTATTATTTTTGAAGGCTCTCTTTTTTGGCTTCAATTGATCATTTCTAGGAAAATGATTTTTGGGCATATTATTATTGGCTAAAATAAGGTTTACCTTTGTGGTGGAATTACCATTGCTCTTTGTGTCATGAGTGCATCTTGTCTTCTAGCCTCCTCCTCCACACGAATGCATATGATCAAAGTCTCCAAGGATGTCATCTTTTGTTTGTGTTGCAAAATCTTTTGGAACTCCCTCGAAGATTGTGGTAGTTTATCAACTATGCTAACTATCACCAAATTATCTCCAATCTTTATGCCTTCGGATCTCAATTCTACCATGATCATCTAGAAGTCTTATGCTTGATTCACCACTGATTGTCCATCCACCATTTGGTAACAGAAAAATCTACTAGTAGCATACTTCTTTGCACCAGCCTCCTCGGTATCATGCTTGTTTTGTAAAGCTTTCCATATTTTCTTGGCAGAATTATAAGTTGTATCATAATAGTCATAAAAAAGATCGGCAAGACAATTCAAAAGATAAGAGCAACAATTGTATTCATCTTTTGTATATTTATCTATTTTTTCTTGATGGAGACTATATTCTTCCTCACTCATCTTATCGGTAGAAACCTTTGAAGGGTTTTTGTCAATAAGTATGTAGGCTACTTTGAGAAAATTTAAGTAGAACAGTACCTTTCCTTTCCACCTCTTGAAGTGGGATCACTTAAAGTGAAAGGGCTTGTTGAGATTTCCAACAGTCTCATTTGGTTTCTCTTGTGTAGGCTCCATGTGTCATGAATCTCCTTAAAATTGTTGATGCAAACACAATAATAATAGAAATAACACAAAGAAAAACTGAATAATACTTTTGAATATTATTAATATGAGATTAGAGAATACACAACACTATTTGGACCGAGGCGCAACACTCGCTTTTTTTTAAGGAGATTCAAACCCTTGGTTGGCTAAACTTTGTAACTGATGCAGACCTTCTCTAACTTGTCTCCCCCAAGATACAACAGTCCAACAAATGACGTATGACTTGAACAATTTCTGACAAAGTGTTTAAGCCTAAAACTCCACCAGAAATAACACCCTTCCTTACCAAGAACCTTTCTATTTTTTAGTGTATAAGAATGCTTACAATTTGCTGGATTTTTTGGTGTACTAATGTTGTAATCTGTATTGGGTCTGAATGAGTCTATTTATAGGCTCAATGGATCTCACGAAATTATTACCCATATTAATTTGATTAATTAGGTCTATTATTCTGATGTAATGGGTGTTACAACTTTAATTGCTAGACATAAATCTAATGGGCTAGAGTTACACAATTAATGGATGAGATGAGGAGTTTGTGAAGAATGAAAAGGCCCAAATGGGTAGTCCATTAAATGGGTTAATAGCTCTTCATTTTCCATAACAAAAATTGAGTATTAATTCGGGCTATTTATTCACCAACTGATATGGTAATTATTTTGAATGGGTTGTCAAGTAGGAGGATCCAAGAGGTTTATTCATTTCCATTTTTGACACCTCCTCCCTCACCTCCTACTTGTGCATGTATTTAGCTCAATATCTAAGTAAGTTAATGTTAGCCTATTAATCACCACAATTAAAAAGAATAAAATAGTCTCTCTCCTTTTCAATGAGATTAAACATTTTCACTTAACTCTCCGTCTTCCATATTCACTCTCATATTTTTACATTTATGTTGTAACATTTATTCATTTTAAATAATTAATATTAAAATGTTCCAACAATTGTCAAGAACAAGAAGCAAGTTCCCGCTTTTTTCCATTGAGAATTATCTACTAGCCTAGCTCTAATTAAGCCTCAAACATTAGCATTTGGTGTGCTAAAAAAATGCTATTTTTAGTACACTTGCTACTTTTGATACTGCAACACATAATTTCACTTTAGCACATTACCAATTAAAATAATTTCTACTATCGGGAAAAAAATTAAATAAATTGAAAATTGCAACCCCCAACCCATCGCCACCACTAAAAAATCACATTACCCACAACCCACGACCGCAACCCCAACCCATTACCATACTTAAAAAACCACATCAACTACAACCCACAATCTCAACTCGTAAGTTTTTGAGCTCCATATCACAAACAATTTTGCAACACGTGAGCCCAGTCACCAATTGCACACCATGCCACTTCCACTATACTCTAACAACCGCCAAAGAAGTTGGAGAGAGAGAGAGAGAGAGAGAGAGAGAGAGAGAGAGAGAGAGAGAGAGAGAGAGAGAGAGAGAGAGAGAGAGAGAGAGAGAGAGGATTGATGAAATGAATAAAAATATAGTAGCATTAGTACAACAATCTTCTACTGGTAGCAGGTTATTAAAGCAATGCTACAAATTGATTTTTTTTTTTTTTTTTTTGCATAAGTAACGTGTTGGGTCTACACGTGTGAGTGAAATATCATATTGAATAATGATGAGAAGAATAAGTGGCTAATAGACATAATTGAGCGCATACCTATTGGGTTTAGGCTTTTTAGGTTAAAGTGTGTTTCTATATGTTATATTAATTACTCAAAGAAGCTCTCCAATGTGTTTATATCTCCCCAACATAACACACATGATGGAGGAATGTTTTTGCTCTTTGGCATGCTAAAATAACATTTTGGGTGTTTTAGCACACCTCAATGCTAATGCACCTTGATAATTCTCTATTAGTTTTTAATGGGCATGCCCTTTTGTTTTAAATATACAATGACAACTGGTAGTGGATTTTAATCTCTACCTTTTATTTAGTTAGTAGATGATGTGATAATTTCTCACTCTAACAAAATAAGATTTTAGTTAAAAAAAGCTAACTCTAAACTGGTGGAGGGTCCTCTAGTCCTATTGGTTTTGCTTCTAGAGTCAGATAGGCCACCGAGTATTTTATTCTTCAAAAATTTGCAGTGATTTTGCTGGAATAAAAACGATTTATGTAGAATCTAAAACAAAGGCAAAAATATATATAATCTTTTTCAAGAGCTTCCAAATAACTTGGAAGGAGCCTTCTAAAAACAAAACGTCTCCAACAAAAGTTTTAAAACCCCACCTCCAACGCTCATGGAAATCTCTATTTGCTTCTCTATCAACTCCCTGGCTTAGCTCACTCTCCCCTCATTGAATGAACCAATTTTAGTTTGTTACACGTTATAGTTGGAGACGTATGATGTGAGTAAATTAGTCAAATTCACTACAGACCCAGGCAAAATAAAATTTTATAAGTATATTGATAATGGATTTGGTTTTAGTCTAATGCATTTAGTGTACTGGATTTGGTCAAATGATGACAAGTGTCACCATCTCAACAGATCCAATATTACTAGACAGTAGACACTGGACCTAAGTTTAACTCATTGATAATAACACTAAACTAGGAGTTACATCTCTAAATTAATTTACCCAAAAAAAAAATCTCTAAATTAAATCTTAAAAAAAAATCTTAAAAAAGAAGGAAAGTTATACTTTTGGTACACATGTTGTAACATGGTATGAGACACTAAAAAATATATATTATACTAGCCTCTGAGCATGTGCTCACACGTGTTCAGAGGCTTTTCTTTTTATAAAGATTAATAATTTGTATTCATTATAATTTTAAATTTTTTTTCAGACAAACAAAAATGATAAACATTAGAGATAAGCAGTAATTGTAAATTAATTTTTGAACATTAAAGAAAAAATTCTAAATTTTAGGATTTCACTTTTTGAATTCAAAATAAAATTTGTTATTTGACATTTATGATCCTATTCCTAAGTAAAGTCACATTTTATTAATGAGAATATTTTTGAACTACATAAAAGTCCCGTTGAAAGAGGAAAATTCTCTTTTATATATAGTATTGATGATACAAGTATACAATCACATGATTAATATTTGTATTCATAAAAAAAAAAAAACAAAAAACACCATTAATGTTTGTCACTGCGTCACACACTTCACTCAGGCAGGTCTGGTCGGTCTTTTGCATTTTTCGGTCTGTTAAAAAGTAAAACCTTGGACACATCTGATCGGACAGGCCACCGGTTCGGGTCCAAACAGTCCTGGCCGGTCTGGTCTGGATGTCGGTATTGGGCCTGCATTGTTGGGCTTCCAATAAAATTGCTACACGTTAAGGCAAACTATATTAATATGAGCTTAAGGACTCATGAAAACATTAGGTTCGAGATTAGGACATGTTTGGCTTTTAGTGCTTTACATTACTTACAGAGACTGACAAGTCAAAAGAATTGCTCCCCCCGCTTTCTGTGATCCTGGAGAAGTTAGGGAGGTGTTTGGTACGGTTATTGAAATAATAGTTTTTAATATTTAAATAATATTACATATATTTTTATACACTTTTTTAATCACACGTATTCTTACAAAATAACAACAATATTACTAAAAATCTTTTACTAAAAAGACTTAGGGTTTGGTAAACATCTGAGGCACCTTATGTCATCAGTGCCAACATTGAAAGCAAATTATACACAGAAGTGATATATATATATATATATATGTGTGTGTGTGTTTCTTAGGGATGAAAGAAAAGTATATGATCTCTATATGCCGCCTGGCACAAAGAATAGTATAATATATATCAAATTTTCTTAGCTATTTTGGATCAATCACCATCAATCTTAGTCAAGAATTTTCAACAAAGATGATATTTAACAAAACAACAAAAATTTGTTATGACTTAAGACCTTTGCAATTTTCTGGTTTATATAGAAGAAAGGAGGAAGAAGCTACCAGTTTGTAACTTCCTGTACCTTTCTGCGTAACCCCCAACCCCAAATTGTACTGATGCAACTGTCCGCAACAGTGGCGGCGCCACATATAGGTCAGGGTGGTCCCAGGACCACCCTAACCTGAATTCTTTTATATATATATATATATAATAAAAAAAATTATTTATTTACCTTTAAAAAAAATTAGGAACACCCTAAAAAAAATTAGGAACACTCTCAAAAAAAATTTATGCCAATAAAATTAAATTTTGGTAAATTATTTGTTACATTTAGCTGGTACCAGTTTTTAGAAGAAAAAAAGAAAAACTCGTAAACTGACAAACTCGTCACAAGACAAAGACGTCATTACTTGCGTCGAATGCCTAAAAAACAAATCCAGCTATTGCAAAGGTCGCCCTTTCTTCTTCTTCCATTTCGTCTTCTTTGCTTCGTCTCAGACGTTCTGCTAGTCTACCTCTTCTTTCTTTTTTTACTCTAGTTTTTGTTTTGTCAAGTTTTTTCTTTAGTTTGTTTTTTAGACTTTTAGCTTGCTAACCCTATCCACGTGACAAAACTCAAAAAGCTAACAAAATATTTTGATTTCAAACTTATTTATTGAGTTTTAATATGATATACATATATACACTCTTATTGTACTATTTTTTGTTGTTGTTTTTCATTATTTAATTACATATTTATGTTTTAATATTCTAAAACAATAATTTTTATGTAATAACTAAATGATTTGAGTGTCAAAAAAGAAAAACTAAATGATTTGTTTTATTTGAGGTTTACTTATTTAGATCAATAATTTTATGTTGTATAAGAAAATATAAATATATATTATTTTTAATTTTTTTTAGAAATCCCGAAACACCCTGAAACGGTACGTCGAAATAGATCTGTATCGAAATATTCCATTTCACTAAACAAACCGAAACATGGTCCAAAACGGTATTCATAACATTGCTTTCAAGCAAAAAGAAAAAGCTAAAAAAAATTCGAACTTAAATCTAAAAAAGGAAAAATTGTAATAGAGAATCTGAAGAAAAAAAAATTGTAACAAAGCAAGTTCACCGAGGAACACCCTGATAAATAATCCTGGAGCCGCCACTGGTCGGCAAATCTGTATTATTATGTATTTGATGTCGCGAAAGTTATAAGAAAACAAACATGTTGCTTTTTAAATGAAAATAAATAAATAAACACATTAGCTTCTGAATGAAAACCTCGAATTCATGAGAGGTCTTTTGAATCCATAAAGTGATAAGGTTCTTGAATTCACCGGAGAGAAACAATAAACAAAGTCTGTATTTTTATTAATCAAGAAACTGAATTGTCCTAAAGGCTAGAAAATTTTTAAATAGTAAAAAGGAAAACTCGGGCGGCTAGGAAAACTCTCAAAAAATCCTAATTCACACTAATGTCATAATTAGGTGGCAAAATATTAATTTTTGTCAAAAATAGCAAAATTGAGATAATTGCATAAATTGAAACTAATGTCTCTAGGAGTAAGGAGACGTCCTAAAATAGATGGAACTTTACTCTAACTTCTAAACTAAAAGTTATTAAAGAAAACAAATATTATTAAAAATAGCAAAAACATTGTTTTCAGGGCCTTAATGAAGGAATTCGTCTAAATTAAGGCGACCCTCGAGGTCCTTGAAACTTGATCAAAATGTCGTTTTCCTTCTTCCCTCCAAATTTCATGCAATTTTGACATTATTGTCCCGATAGATCCTACTGACACCATCCTTAATCTTGCACTGTAATTTCTGATACACTTGTTGCTTTAGGAAGGCTTGCATTGTCTATTCTACAGTATTTGTACTCTTCATAAAATCTAAGGTTTACCTTCTCTCTACTACTAAAAGACCTCAAAAAACATGAAGAGTTTTGCATGTAACATTATACATGAACGGTTTAAATCATTTACTTGAGAAATATGTATTAGGCAACATGCCCGTGAAGTAAAAACAGAATCACATTCTTATGACATTGCATGCATATTGTATGGCTGCACGTGTGCACACTTGTTGGCTTTTCTTCATATACCCTCTTTTTTTATATAGTAAAGCAAAATGGCCAAAAAAGATTAGCCAATTAACCTCAAGCATGAGGACTTTTAGACTTTGTTGAGTGTCACACATTTTCTTGGACTATAAATGTAGTCTTTGTCCCATCAATATATACATGTGGCCTTTGGCCCCCGCTTCTAGTCATTCCTTTCTCTTAATTTACTGGCCTTTCGTTTTTTCCCTGGAATTAGATTTTAATAAATCTCTAACAAATAGTTACCTTTTGGATAACTCCCTAATAAACTTTTATGTAATGATTATCCCTAAGCTATAATATAATAACATCTTATAGTATAGGCAAGGCAAAGAGTTAAGATTCCAATTAATTATATTAACCTGGTGACAGAAGCAAAGTGCAAAGAGTGAAGATGCCAATTAATTATATTAACTTGGTGACAGAAGCTAAGTGCTAATAATTGTGAAACCATGCCTTGCAGAACAATCGAAAGCAGGCTGCATTTTGTAGTCTGTTAATTTGTTTAGATTGTCACTATCCATTCAGAACCTCAATGGTGATACAATGTGACTGGATGATAACAAATATTTTGTGGCAATTGGCATAACCTATCAAGGATATCAGTGTATTATGTACTGGATCACACCCAGCCTGGTTCTAAAATATCATCAATCTGCATATCTACCAATGACCATACATCATAATCTCACACGTTAATTATTTGTAGATAATAATAAAAAGAACCGCGATTGATAATGGTTTATTGCAAATGCATTGAAAGGTCTATTGCATCTTCCATCTATTGTATTCTTTGTTTAGAGAATCATATCGGCCACTTGTATAGAATATATTACCAACTTTCCGCTTAGAGTGCAGGCTTCCTTTATCTCCAAAGAAAGCCTCAGAGGAAGCAAGTGTGAATGTTTGCCTTTGATGTCCCTAGTTACTCTTACTCCAGCATCTTTGGAGTAAATTTAAGTTGTTGATTAGGTCAATAAGGACCTGAGAGGAAAAGGAGTGTTTTAGAGACCATGTGGATTCTTGGTGCTCACCTTATTATTTGACAGTTGGTTTCACTTTCATATATATAGAAAGCAAGACACCCATCTTCATGTAAATCGTTACATGGCTTGAAACAAATCATTGCATGTCAGAACATACATTCTTGATGATCACATTATACTATGAAAAGGTTTAAAGGTTAGCCGACTCATTACATGCTATGGTTAATGATTAGTTTGTAATCTAAGAGATGGCGTCATAAGGAATTGGAGAACAGGAATACATGACGACTGACCTAATAATTGGGAGACAGTTTTCTAGAACAAATAACACTACCCTTCCAGTGGTAGCTCCAAGAAATTTCTTGAGGGGTTCGTTAAAAAACTCAAATTAAACAAATTTAATAAAAAGAGAACTTAAATATATTGTGTTATTGACCCAAAAAAAAACACACATAGACACATGAAATTTTACAATTTCTTTTTACGAGTTTTTATATTTTGAAATCGTCATATGATAGTTTATCATCAATTGTGATTATCTATTGTTAATGTAGATGTAACCATTTTATTTTGTTAAGTTTGTATAACATTTTTATTTTTATGTAATTGTCATTATTTTTTTGTTTTTTTTTTTTATAAATTATTGACCTTACATTAATAGTTGACCCACATAACCACACTCTGACTCATCCATACATAAATAATACATTTAACAATCACTAACTTTACTATTATTTTTTCTTTGAAGTACTAGTTTTATAACAAAAGTTATTATAACATGGTAACAATATACACATGTAACAAATCCTTTGTATTCCTTGGTTATTAAATTATATAAAGTTATATTATATTTATACCATGTATGTACACATTCACATGCTTTACAATTCACACAAATAACATTATATAAAAAAATGCACACAATTAGTATCAAACACACACACTCTCTCACATATATATAATATAAATTTATAATAAAGAGAGACATTTAGAACTCACAAACACTCACATTTTACTCTTAGAGTCAGAAATACATAGAAAGTCAAATAGAGAACAGAGATGAGATGAGATTAACGAGAGAAGGGGAGAGTGATTTGTGTTATTAATTAGTTTTGGGATGAGCTAATCTATGTTGTTTGATTTTGGGCATTGATTTGTGATCATGGTGTGCAAGATTAAAGCCAAGTTGCGCAAAAATATTTTCAAGGGTAATTAAATTAATAAATTATATTTTTTCAAGTCAGGGGGTTCATTTGAACCCCCTGAATTACAAGTGCAGCCGCCCCTATACCCTTCCCCAACACAATATTGGCATGCATTTATATAGCCATCACTTTATACTTCATAGTACATATATGATGTATGTAGCTGTATCTCTCTTGCATATTCCCTCATGGTGATGGCATGAGCTAGAAGGATTACCGATGGGGGTATTTTCGACAAAAATAAATTGACTTATGAGTAGAAGGCAAAGAGAGCAGATGACCTCTGCAAGGATCGTCGACTTCATGGAAGGATGACGAAGGATCCAAGGACAGTTGTGATAAGAAGTAATGTACCCTTGATAAACCAACGACATTTTCAAGGGATGATGCCCCACCAAAGCCGACAGATACATCACGCCCACATACCGACGGGAAAATTTTGAAGTGACGGTTGACCATAAGACCGATGGGGCGAAAAAGCTAACGGGTCCTACATTTCCATGCGTGGTCCCTAGGGATACTCATATACAAAAATATCTTGCACATCACGTACCAATGCCTTATCACACTCAAGTGTCCTTCCCAAATGGAAAGACACCCTAGAATCACAGAAACCCTAATACCAAATACCCTCCACAAGGAAAGATCCCTACTTATGGGGGATCTCGATTCACTAATCACCACTATTTAAGCATCAGACCTTCTCTTTCCTCAAGTATGATAAAAATCCCTAGCTCTCTCACTATAGAGTTCTTGGAGATTTCTCACTCACTAACTTGACCTTCGAAGGGTCATTGGTTGGTACCACATTGGTGCCTTCTGTCTGGTCCATTTGTTCTTATTCCACAAGTACCCATTGGAGTGCTTTGGAGCCTACAACTCACTAATGATTTCACTCTTCTAAACACCCCGCTAGAACAAGTCCTTATGTAGATAAGGGACGACGTGGCGTTAACTTGGCCGGATAAGCTAAAGGGGGACCCGACCAAAAGGCCTAGGAACAAATACTGTCGTTTCCTCCGGGACCATGGACACGACACATCTGAATGCTACAACCCCAACCAGCAAATCAAGGCCTTCATCAAAAAAGGGAAGTTGCAGGGATTTGTCAAGAATGGGGAAAACCCGCCTAGGGACCTTGATCCCAACTGACATGCTGAGGAAAGGCCCAAAGCCCCATTCAGAGAGATAAAGGTAATAGTGGGAGGAAGCACCATGGCAGGATCATTTAAGAAAGCCAGGAAGACGTACCTGCGCATGGTGTAGAGCATCCAGATCTCTGGACGGCCTCTTAAGGCGACCAGACTTGACAACTCTGTCATTAGCTTCACAGAGGAAGATGCTAGGCAACTACACCACCCCCATGACAATGCCATCGTCATCAGCTTGTCCATCGTAGACTTCAATACCCGACAGGTGCTAGTAGATAACAGGAGCTCAACAGATATCCTTTACTACCCTGTGTTCCAATAGATGAGGATGGACTGAGAGCATCTCCTGCCTTTGGACACACCGTTGGTAGCATTCGGTGGCACCAAATTTTTCCTCGTAAGGATTATTACTTTATCAGTTACCATCGAGACTACCCTCAACAACTCATCAAGGAGGTCAATTTCCTCGTCGTTGATTGCTCATCTGCCTATAACGCCATCATTGGTCGACCTACGCTTAATGCATGGTAGGCAGTTACATCTATATACCACCTGCTAGTGAAGTTCCCGACGGAGTACGGGATAGCAAAAGTGTGAGGGGACCAAATGGCCGCCCAAGAATGTTATGTTGCTATGAGGGAAATAGATGACCACTTACAGACAATGGCCATCAAAGAGAGGAAAGTAGCCGTAAAGCCAACGGAGGACCTTGAGGAGGTCCCTTTGGACGATCACGTTTCAGGCCAGACCACTCGTATCAGCACCCAAGCTAACCCTTCAACTCGCAGAAAGCTCACCCTCTTCCTGAAAAGCAATTAGGACGTCTTCGCTTGGAGCCACGAGGATATGCTAGGGATCAGCCCAACTACCATGGTACACAAGTTTAATGTATGCCCATCCTTCCCCTCAATACGACAAAAGAAAAGGGTTTTCGCTCAAGAAAGGGACAAAGTCATAGCCAAAGAGGTACGCAAACTACTATAGGAAGATTCATTAGGGAAGTCTACTACCCTGAATGGTTGGCCAACGTGGTCATGGTCAAAAAAACAAACGGTAAATGGAGAATGTACGTGGACTTCACCAACCTAAACAAAGCATGCCTGAAGGATAGCTATCCTCTTCCACATATCGACCTCCTCGTGGACTCTACGGCTAGCCATTAGTTATTAAGTTTCATGGACGCCTGTTCCAGATACAATCAGATCAGGTTGGATGAAGCGAACCAAGAGAAGACCTTATTTGTCATAAGCCAAGGACTCTTCTGCTAAAAAGTCATGCCATTTGGTTTAAAGAACTCGGGGTAACGTACCAAAGGCTTGTGCATAAGATGTTCACCCAACAGATAGAGCGAAACGTGGAAGTATACGTAGATGACATGCTTGTAAATAGCGCAAAGGAAGCTAGCCACTTAGATGACCTTCGTGAAACATTTGATACCCTTCACCTCCATGACATGAAGCTCGATCCCAACTAGTGTGTATTTGGTGTAGCGTCAAGAAAATTCTTGGGCTTTATGGTATCGCAGCGTGGTGTAGAGGCCAATCCTGACAAGGTTCGAGCAATAATAGAGATGGCCCTTCTGAAGAAAGTCAAGGAGGTGCAAAGCCTGAACGGTAGGGTTGCAGCACTTAACAGGTTCGTCTCCAGAGCAACGGGTAAGTGTCTACCCTTCTTTAAGGTGCTACGGAAAGCTTTCGAGTGGACCAATAAGTGCCAGAAGGCTTTCGAAGAGCTGAAGACCTACCTCGCGTCTCCCTCACTACTCAGCCCATCCAAACCTGGTGAAGAGCTCTTTCTCTACTTAGCCGTGTCTCAGACGGCCGTTAGTTTGGTTTTGGTACTGGAGGAAGACCAAGTGCAGTTGCCCGTCTACTACACTAGTTGAGCATTTCAAGGAGCTGAAGGACGATACCCCCCAATGGAAAAGCTAGTCTTTACATTGATCACAGTTGCACGAAATCTCGGGCCATACTTCCAAACGCATACCATAGTGGTCCAAAGTGACAAGCGGCTGCGAAAGATGATGAATAACCCGAAGGCGGCCAGATGACTGATCTTATGGGCAATAGAGCTCAGTGAGTTCGACGCCCAATACCGGCCCCAAACCGCAATTAAATCACAGGCGCTAGCTGATTTCATTGCAAAGTTCACAACATGAGGAGTTGAAGAAGGGGAACCGACAACATGGATGGTATGGATAGACAAATCGTCTAATGAACAGGAAAAAGGAGTTGGGGTCCTGTTATGGACACCAGAAGAAGATACAGTATAATGTGCAGTCCGCCTCCAATTCTTAACAACCAACAACGAGGTAGAGTACGAAGCGGTCCTCTCGGCATTAACTTAGCTAAAGTAGCAGGGGCCACGTCAACAATCATGCATTACAATTCGCAGGTTGTGATCAAGTACATCAACGACGATTATAAGGCAGAGGGAGAACGGATGAAGAAATATCTAAGCATGGTCAAAAGCAAGACATGAGATGGATTTTTAGTCAAGTTTATACAGATCCCGAGGGAAGAAAACGAGCAAGCAGACCGTCTGGCCAAAGCTACATCTGCAGAGTATACGAATACCACTAATGAGGTATTATCCTTCGTTCAATATGCCCCTGCCATTGACAAACTGGAAGTGCAGGTCATCCCCCTAAAGACCGACTAGACAACACCCATTATGTCCTACCTCAAAGATGGAATATTGCCATAAGATCGTAACACTTCCCATAGACTAAAGGTGCAGTCTTCACGTTTCGTAATGATTGGGACGTCCTTTACAAAAGGGGCTTCTCCCGTCAATATCTAAGGTGCCTAATCCCCGATGAAGCAGACTATATCATGAGAGAAGTACACAAGCTGATATGGGTTGGATACTATTGGCCCACTATGCAGAAGGACGCCCAATCCTACATAAGGGATTGTGACAAGTGCCAACGCTTCAGCAATATCATACAACAGCCAACGGAGGAACTTACACCAATAAGCACCCTATGGCCATTGGCCCAATGGGGGCTGGATATAATTGGACCTTTCCCTATCACCGTGCGGCAGCTCAAATTCCTCATAGTAGGGATCGACTACTTCACCAAATGGGTCGAGGCAGAACCATTAGCCACTATCACAAAGAGAAATGTCCGAAGTTTCGATAGGAAGAACATCATTTGCCGCTTCGGCATCCCCAGGGTCTTAGTCTCTGATAATGGCAAGCAATTTGACAACGATGCATTCATGGAATTTTTCCAATAATTGGGAAACAAGAACCACTACTCCTTTCCCAATCACCTTCAGGCCAACAGACAGGTCGAAGTCACAAAACAATCCCTGCTAAAGATGATCAAGACTCAGCTTAAAGGGGTGAAGGGTATATGGCCAGATGAATTACCTAGTGTACTGTGGGCATATAGAACAACGGCTCGCACACCCACAGGAGAGACGCCTTTCCGCCTAGCGTACAGGCACGAGGCCGTCATCCTAGCAGAAATAGGGCTGACCAGCTATCGAATATCCTACCATGATGGCGAAAAGAATGAAGAAGGGATGCACTTACAGTTAGATCTCCTTGATGACACAAAAGATGACCCACCATCAGGACCTTATGGCGAAGCACTACAACACTAAGGTCAAGCCTCGTCACTTTCAAGTTAGGGACCTGGTCCTAAGAAAGGTAACAATGGCCACCAAAGATCCCTTACAAGGTAAGCTGGGCCCCAATTGGCAAAGGCCCTACAAGATCATCGACTACCATGGGAAGGGGACTTACTACTCGAAAACCCTCGACGGGAAAATGCTCTATCACCCATAGAGCATTGAGCACTTGAGGAAGTACTACCAGTAGTAGTCAGATGCAGCTTATGCTATCATTTCCTTTTTGTTTTTCCATTTTTATATCAAAATTTGAATGTCAAAAGATGATAGGATGTTGAGTTTCTTTTTAGATTTTTCATTTATTAATATAACTTGGATGAATTATCAAAAACATTGTTCTATTCTCTACTCCTCAAACCACACTAAGTCATACCTACGGGGTGGACGGATGACTAAGGATACTGATGGGTACTTGGTCCTCAAAAATTATCTTAAGTCCTACCTACGGGGTGGACAGACGACCACAGATACCGACAGGTGCCTAGTCTTTAAAAGTTATCCTAAGTCCTACCTATGGGGTGGACGGACGACCACGGATACTGACGGGTACTTGGTCCTTAAAAGTCATCCTAAGTCCTACCTACGGGGTGGACGGACGACCACGGATACCGACAGGTACCTGGTCCTCAAAAGTTATCCTAAGTCCTACTTACAGGGTGGACGGACAATCACAAATACCGATGAGTGCCTGGTCCTTAAAAATTATCCTAAGTCCTACGGGATAGACAGATGAAACGTAATATTGATTGTACACACGTAACTGAGGCATATTCCCAATCAACTAACAAATAAAACCAAGTGCAAGCAATGGATATATAAATAAAAAATAAAATAAAACCAAAGGGGCATTCACTATTGTTTGAAAAGTAGGATAAAGAATAGTGCTTAGATACAATTTAAAAGAAGGGAAGAAGCTAAGACGAAAGAGCATCTGAGACGATCGGGGTCACAATGTTTGGGCCACCCTTAGCTGACGGGTCCACAGCTAACGAGACCGCTGGAGCAACGGGGCCCTCGGGGACAAGTTAAGCAATAACGACACCGCCATCCTTCACCTCTTGATCAACTATGTGAATGGAATTGTCAGACTCATCATTGACGGAGTCATCTCCTCCAAGAGTCGGTGGCACGATGTCATCTATTATAATCCGAGACAGGTCAAGATCAGGATAAGCAGCTCCCACCTGCTACAGGCAGTCATCGAACCCATCACTGTAGTAAGCGCCGCATGCATCGAAGAAGGGCTGAGAAACCTAGAACTCTACCACGGCGTCAACCTTGGCCTTATCCATCTGCTCACGGAAGGCAGCCAACTCCGTCGTCAGATTAGCCTTCACTTTTTCTGCCTCTTCCCTTAGACGGGACTCCTCCTTCAGCTTGGCTTAAGTATCTGTTAGCTCCTTGTTGAGTGTAATGATAGCCTCCTTGTATTAGCCTCGCTCTTTATTCTCAATCTCCTAATGCTTGCGAAACCGACGGATTACTCCCTCGTTGGCCACGAACCTGTCCTGGAGTGCCTTCATTCGCACCAATGCCTGAAGCAAGACGACCATTAGGAAATGAATAAGAAAAAAAAATGCACAATATCATAAACGACAGAAACGTACCTTGGACAGGTCATAAAGTCCGAATGCCCCTAAGTCCTCCAAGGTTTGCTTAGCACAAGGGTCCAAATCCGTCTCCTTGATGATCAAATAGACCATCTCGACGGCATAGTCTATATGGGTAATTAATCGACGAATGGCACAGGGGTGACGGGACCCTTCCCCGTCATCAAACCCTTCCCAACTCTGTGGTAAGAAGGCTTGGAGGGCAAAGGGGCCTTTAGCTGCTTATCACCGACGGAGGGGCCCATCCCCTTCTTAGGTGGACGGTCATCCTGGCCGTCACTCTTCCTCTTAAGCGTTCCTTTAGTGACGGCCTTGGAGGCTAATGCCGAGACGCCACCCTACTGCTTACGCACCGTAGCAGACTTCCTCACCAGCACTCTCTATCTAGCTACTTCCATTTCTGCAAAAGGGGGGCAATGGACATTAGAAAAAAAAATAGACAGTTTGGAATGGATGGCATGTTTAAGACTTACGTCGACGAGAGAAAGCATGTAGTCGTCAAGTTACTGGCTTCGGTTCGAGGCCACCACAAAACGCGTGAAAAGTATCAAGGGTGACGAGATCCTTCCACTTCCTTTGTTGGAGAGGGATCTCTAATATGCGACAGATGAAAGCCTCTTGTTTGTCAATAATTTGCAGGCGAACTTGGGCTGAAGATTAGGAAAAAAAAAGCGTTAGAGGCACAACAAAGTAGACGGATTGGAACGATAAAAACCAACGAACCATCTAACTCCTTTACAATCCCCCAAGTATTGTCAAAACCATTTGGCATAGTGTCCCACTCCTCAGGCCTACAAACCCAATTAGTCCCTTGGACGAAGAAATAACGATTTTTCCAATTTCTATTGGAGTCGGGCCAAAAAGTGGTAGATGCCCTGAGACGAAGAAATATGCTAGAGCTTATAGCAATAAAAGAACTTATCGAGGGTAAGTCAACAGTTCCCATCACTAAGCTGACCCCAGATCACTTCAAATCCAATAAATATTCTCCACACATTGAGAGTGATCTAGCTGATAGATAAGCCCAAATAATTGGCAATCTGACTGTATAAAACCGTCAATGGCAGCCTCAGCCCTGCAGCGAACATAGCATCATACATGCCAACATCCGCAGTCCTTCTAGAATAACACTTCTCAAACTATTTGGGTAGACAGATTGGAATACTCTCAAGGATTTGGTAATGATCCTGAAGGGTGTTGAAGACCTTACCCAACATTGTCGGGTTAAAATCATTGGTTATCCACATTAGAGGGAGAATAAAAGGTCGGGTGCCCCCGTCCGCCTGACCTACTGCCTCTACTCCTTCAGACCGGTCCTCCTCATCTTCCTCACTCTCCTCCTCTTCCTCATCTCCCTCCTCATGTTCATCTCCCTTGTCATTTTCCTCATCCTCTTCCTCATCTTTCTCGTCCTCCTCTTCATCATTAGGGGAATGGGTAGATAATTACCTTTCTAGGGACCGAGGGAAATCTTCCTCGGGCTCATGCCCTGACGGATAGACCTCGTCGTAGCCCACACCCTCTTGGACTGGCAACGATAATTCACTCGTCGCTTCTCTATCTGACATCTATCCACCTACAAGAGATGGAGGTTTTTTAAGAGCCTATTCGACGGGTCTTTAAAGACAAAAGATGATTGACCAAGAAGATAGAAATTAAAAACAAAGAAAAAGGAACTTACGAGAAGAAACAGACGAAGGATCGAGACGACGATTTCCTTGAAAGGAGACGGGTCATGAACGACGGGCAGTTTGAATGACGGTGCGACAACTCCAGGTCTCACAAAGCTCTCAAAAGGAAGTAAAGGAAAATAAGGAGGAAGGGAGGAACTATATATAGAGTAAGGGGGCACGATATACTAAGCAATGCCTACGATTAGAAATAAGGCCAACTTGCTAATGTCACGTGTCACCTAGCATTTAAGTCAAGACTGCTTAAAGCCATTTAATGACACCTTCTTTGAGAAAAGCTATAATCAATGCTCACAATACTTCACGGCTCGTCAGCTAAGATTGACGGAGCCATGGAGTAGGGGGCATCTGATGGGGGTATTTTCAATAGAAATAAATTAACTTATGAGCAGAAGATACAGAGAGCAAATGACCTTTGCAAGGATCGTTGGCTTCATGGAAGGATGACGAAGGATCCAGGGACAACTATGATAAGAAGTAACGTACCCTTGATAAACCAACGACATTTTCAAGGGATAACGCCACTAAAGCCGACGGATACATCACGCCCACATCCCGATGGGAAAACTTTGAAGCAATGGTTGACCATAAGATTGATTGGGCAGAAAAGCTGACGGGTTCTACGTTTCCATGTGTAGTCCCCATGGATACTCATATATAGAAATATCTTACACATCACGTACCAAGGGATGCCCACGTGTCCTTCCCAAATGGAAGGACACCCTAGAATCATGGAAACCCTAATATCAAATACCCTTCACTAGGAAAAACCCTACTTTTGGGGGATCTTAATTCACTAATCACCACTATATAAGCACTAGATTTCCTATTTCCTTAGGTACGCAGAAAATCCCTAGCTCTCTCACTATAGAGTTCTTGGAAATTTCTCATTCACTAACTTAACCTTTGGAGGGTCCTTGGACGATACCACACCGATGCCTTCTGTCTGGTCCATTTGTTCTTATAGTGATTGAAGAACAAGTCTTCTCTAATTGGTGATTGAAGTCTTCACTAATCATCACTATATAAGCACCAGCCAACAATTCTTCTCTAATTGGTGGTTGAAGTTGCGTACTAGGATTCACGCAATTGGTTAGTCACGTACTGGGAGCCGTGCAATACAAGGAGAGATTGTCACTACAGAACAAATCCAATTGCGTATTGGGGTAAGGGTTCAACTATAGGTTTTTATAAGGTTTTAAGATTCATTTACTTGTAACCGCTTGTTTTGATAATAGTGGATTCTCGGGAGTGGTGACCTTAAAATCACCCGGTAGGGTTTTTGCCATGTTGGTTTTCCCCATTCGTAAACAAATCACCGTGTCAATTTATTTTTCCACTGCATTTTAGTTTATTGATGATTTGTTTGTACTACCGCGCGTTTGCATGTTAATTTGATTAATTAATAAATTTGGCTAATTAATCAATCAATTTATCACAAGGGGTCAATACGTTTTTGGTCTATCAAGTGGTATTAGAGTAGGCACACTGTAATTAGGATTTAATCTTTGCTGTGAAGATCCATTGACCCTTGTTTGTTATGGATAGGGGACAATCTCTTATTGTACCTCCTTTATTTGATGAAACTAACTATGCATACTGGAAAGTACGCACGAGAGCTTTCTTGGAGTTCTTAGATGAGAAGGTGTGGCAAGCTATGGAGATAGGCTGGACTAAGCCTAAGGAAGTGCCGGCCGATTGGGATGATGCTAAGATCAAGGCGGTAAACTTCAACATCGGGGCATTGAATGCATTATTCAGTGCAGTCACTAATGAGGAATTCAAGAAGATATCCTCCACTGAAACTGCTAAGGAAGCATGGACCATTCTCTAGACAACCTATGAGAGAACCAAGGCTGTAAAGGATTCGAAGCTTCAGAGGCTTACTACAAGCTTCGAAGAGATTAACATGGAGGAGGATGACTCATTTGATGAGTTCTATGTCAGGCTCAAGGACATAGTGAACTCAGCATTTAATCTTGGGGAAACCATTCCAGAACCTAAGATTGTGAGAAAATTGCTCAGATCTCTACCTCAGAGGTTTCATGCAAAGATCACCATCATTGAGGAATCCAAGGATATTGATAAGATTCCTCTAACAGAGCTTGTTGGAAATCTGTAGACCTATGAGTTGGGTTTGACAAGGCTCGAGAAGTCAAGCAAGAGCAAGAGTAAGAGCATAGCACTGAAGGCCAAGAGCAGTGACACTGATGAGTCTTTCGATGATGAAGATTCTAAAATGAAGTCCTACATCACCCGGTAGTTCAAAAAGTTCATGAAGAATGCCAATGCAAAGGGCTTCGACAAGGACCGTAGGCAATCTAGTTCTTCTTAGTTCAAGAGCCAGGACAAAGGGAAGAAGGATGCAAGGGATGGCGGTCAGTACACTGTTCCCTCAGGATCCAAGAGCTTTGGATGTCAGGGTTTCGAACACATGAAACAGAAGTGCCCTACTTATCTCAAGTCTATTGGGAAAAGCAAGACACTTGCTGCTACATTAAGCGACACCGAACCTGAGAATGATTCCGAAAATGAGGATGACGGAATCCCGAATGCCTTCACCGCCACTATCAATCCTACTGAAGGGATTATAGAAGATATGGAAGAAGAAGAAAGCTTGGTGGAGTCAAAATTTAAGAAGGTGGATGAGCAAAATGACATCCATATAGCCTATGCAAAGTTGTACAAGGTCTTAGAAAAGCATGAGAAATTGAATACGTTGACCACCAAGAAGTTTAGTGATGTGGAGCTTGAGTGTGAAGAGCTTTCCACAAAATTTGATGAAACCAATTAGACTATTGGAGTACTAAGGTTTGAGAACAACTTCCTACCTGAGAAGACCAAGAAGCTTGAGGCATAACTGTTCCAAGTCAGAGCTCAACTGGAAAGGACTTTAAGCGCTAAACTCGATGAGATGCTCAGTCTTTAGAAATCTGCTTTTGATCGAACAGATTTAGGGTATGATTTCTCTACTTCTAATATTGCTTATACTAGTACTACAGTTTTTGTTCCTCCTACTAATAATGTTGAAATTGAGAACACTAATGTCAAAACTGATTTAGCTAGTGAGAACGTAGACAAAGGTAAATCCATCTTAGGAGCACCCCTTAAGCAGGATAAGAAAGAAACTAAAAATGCTGGGGCTAAGAAGGCTAACTCTCAAAAGTCTAAATAGAAGAAGCAGCATCTCTGTCATCACTGTGGAGCAACCGGTCATACTCGACCTAATTGCTATAAGTGGTTAGTCACTCAACAGAGCAACGGCATAATCGCATCGGGAAACCAGAATCAGTTTCCATCATCTTTTGCACCTCTTGTAGATCTTCTCAAAGCGCTCATGTTCCTTTCGAACTTAAATGATTTCAATTCTTCCCCTCACCGTCGGTTCAAGGCTTTGCTCAAAGGAAAGGTTCTTCTAAGGTAGGGAATGAAAAGGGCTCTAAGTGACTTAATCACTTCTTATCTCTCCCTCTCTATTTTTGATTGCATTACTTGTGTGTTTTTGCCTTCTTGTTTTTGAGTTAGTCTGGTTTCATGCATTGCTTTGTTTTGTTTATCATGTTTTTGTTGGTTATTTTCAGTTTGTTTTATTTTTTTCATAAAAATAAAAAAAAATTGAAAAAATTGAAAAATACAAAAACAGTGTGTGTTTATGTATATTGGTGCTTGTGCACCTTGGATGGCCATTGAAATAAAATTTTCTAAACTTTGTATCTTTTGTAGCTTATATGAGCATCTCTATACACAACTAAGCAAGTGAGCTTTATGGCTCTTTGTTTGTGATGAGTAAGGTTAAGTAATCTCTTGTACTTAACACTCATATCACTCTTTTTTACGGGAAGGACTAGAAAATCCTAAGAGAAAGGTATAAATAATCATCTCACTACTGTTGTCCGCCAATCATGAAATGACATCTGTATGCTTCGGCATAGCAAAAGTGCAATGTCAAAAAACTTAACATAATTGGGTATTTCTTTTTAATCTCTTATATGCCCATGCATGGTTTGCTTAAAAAGAAAAATATGCAAAGATAAATATAAGCAAAAAGATCAAAAAGCTTTAAAATATTATTGCAAGCGTGTATTCTAGGAGATGTGGGAGTTATAGGATGTACCTCGAAGGTGATAATCCCCATCAAACAGTTATGATCGTGTGTGAGTTAAATTGATTTACTCATATCTCAAATCGTCATAACATAGATACACTTATGCAATCTTGCGATGTTCTCACACACAACACGCACTATTCTTTGCTACTTTTGATACATGTACATGTACAATGTGATTTGACCATCACAAAGTTTACATAAGTTGATGTATGCTCACCAAACTGTCTAAACTAGTTTTTGAAATATAAAATTGGTTAGACTTGTTTAGTGTGTGTGTGTGTTTTGGGATCTATATGCTTAATGTTTTTGTTGAGAGATTATTTTGAGAGCTTAAAATGTTGACTGGATCGTTGGTTGAGTTGCTTGTTTGATTGCATTCATATCTGTGTTTTTTCCTTCTTTGAAAAACTGTTTTTAAGCAATCTCAACAGCTCCTCGACACCTGGCTTATCTATCGAGCTCTTCAGTTGCTTTTTATCGCAATCTCGACACCTCTCGATAGCTATATGGATCGATCGAAAAATCTTCTATCCCCTCGATAGCTCCTCGACAGATCCTCGATCCATCGAGCTTCTTTGTGAAGAATTCTTTTGTTTGATCCTCGATAAATCCTCGATAGCTGGCTCGACAGCTTGAAGACGCATTTTAAATCTCGACAGCTCCTTGATACATCTTAATCGATCGAGCTTTATGAGGTTTCTATATATATGTTCGTCGCGATTTCTGATCTCATTTCTTCGATATCTCTCGACTGTTTCTTATCTCTCTCACTCCCAAACACTCTCAACTCAACCACTTCATCTTCCCTACTCTTTCCTTGATCATTTTCTTGCATTTTCATAGGTATGATCTCTTTTATTGTCTTTCTTCATACATGTTCATGCATTCTAGCCTAGTTTTTGGGATTTTTTTGAAAAATTTGGGGTTTTTCGAAATTGATGAAGTTTTGGTGAAATTTTTAGGTTGGGTTATGATTATGTGATCTTAACACTTCATGCATTGCATCTCATGTGCATTATAACTATATTTTCATGCATTTAGATGTGTGTTATATATGTTATCTAATTATGTGTTAGTAGGATTGGATTGGGTTGAGCCCATGATGCAATTACCTTTGCATGTCACATGTTCTTGCATGTCACATGTTCATGCATGCGTCAGCTCACTTACTGTTCAACCTTTGCTAAAGGTCCGCGTTTTCTTAACATGGTTATAACCTTTGTCTTACATCCCCTCTCTTATTATAACTCTATCACAGAGCCCCGTGCTCAGTTTTTGCTTTCCCTTGATAAGCATCTTAGTATAGATTTTCCCTCTCATTTCATTCTCTCTATCATAGATGTGTATAAGGATACGACGACCCGTGATAAGCTCATCTTTCTTTCAGCTATCATCAGAATCTTATGCCATTTTTCTATTCCCTTTCCCGTGTCCGACCATTTTTTACTATGGGTGCTATAGATGCTGCTACCGTTAAACGGAGCGAAGCATAGTTTCGATTGAGGCGGTTCGAGTCAGCAGCTCCTCCCACTTCTTCAGCTCCATCCACATCTACTCGCCTCGACACTCTTAGTGATGAGTTGTGTCAGGTGAACACCCGTGTTGGTCGTATTACACGATGGCAGGCGGTCATGGGTGGCTTCGTTGCTTCTCCTTCACCTACTCTAGAGGCTTCTGAGGATGAGGATGATGCTACTACTTCCGAGGATGAGGATGATGGCGATACTAGCTCTTCCAGTGCTGACGAGATGTCTACTTGACACTTTTACCCTTTGTCACTCGTGACAAAAAGGGGGAGTAGTTTTGGTTATAAAAGTAGTCATAGTCAGGGGGAGAGTTAGTATAGGAGATTTTTGTTAGGAGGAGTGTTGATATTGAGGGATGTAGTGAGGATACTTGTATCTTTTCTTTTCTTTCTACTTTAGATACATTATATCTTGTACATGGGTCTTGTGACCATTTTGACATACATTGTACTTATATTCTTTATATGTTGATGTATGTATGTTTTTCCCCTACCTTTACATGTGTTGTTTCTTTTCTTTCTTCATACACATGTTTCTTATATATTGTATGCAATTTTTTATTTTTGTTTCACACAAAGAAGCCTTAATGAGTCTTGTTTAAGTGTTTCAGAAATACAAGTTGTCAAAGTCTACTTGTCATGAACTCTCTTTTTGCAAAGTTTTTCAAGAGTTTGTGTTAGGATAGATTTTATTGTACTTAACAAGTGAATATGAGTTGAGTGATTTATGACTTTTTAAATAATAGATAGGAATATCGCAAATAGAGCCATTGCAATACCCATTAAAGGAGTAGTTCCCCAACCTAGAGCTACTTTACCATATTCCGAATTCAGTGGTTTCAATAAATCCCCTACAATGGTTCGTCTTGGACCAGATCTAGAACTATTCTCAACGGTTTGTGTAGCCATAAATCCTATTTTGTATTCAGTCCTGTGTCCGCGTTCCCGAGGGCACCCCTCTTCATATGTTCATTTGTTTGTTGTGGTTTTGTCACGGATTGCCAAAGGGGGAGATTATTAGAACATATGTGTTTCACATGTTAGGAACATATGTCACTATTTTATGTAATTGATTAATCCTTTCACAAAACGCACTTTACTTGTAATTGGGTAGATCTAGGATGTGTTTAATACTTCAAGGAACAAGAGTTCAAGTCCAAATGTTAAAACCATGCAAGTCTGTCCAAAGTTCAAGTGTGAAAAGTGTTGTTCATTAAAGCTCGACAGCTACCTCGACTGCTAGCATCTATCGAGCCTTGAAGAGCTGTTCTATCCCGTGGCTCGACAAATAAGGTATCTGTTGAGATTTATGAAACTCAGATTTTCGACTCTGTTTTTCATCCAATCCGTGATTGTATGTTTGGATTTTCTTTTCTCATAACCCTAAACATATATAAAGATTATTTTAAGGGTCGTATTAGGTTACACAGACAAGAGCACAATTGCACAAGAGAAAATTGTAACCGGAGACCTAGTTTTGTCCTAATTCATCTTTCTTGTGAAGAAGCTGTTGTGTTTGTACACCGTAGGGTTTTGTGACCAAGGAGCTTCTTGATCTTCATCATGTGATAAACTGAAGAACTTTGTAGCCAACAATTCTTCTCTAGTTGGTGATTAAAGTCGCGTACTGGGATCCACGCAATTGGTTAGTCACGTACTGGGAGCCATGCAATATAAGGAGAGATTATCACTACAGAATAAGTCCAATTGGGTATTGGGGTAAGAGTTCAACTGTAGCTTGGTATAAGGTACTAGGATTTCTTTACTTGTATTTACTTGTAACCGCTTGTTTTGATAATAGTAGATTCTCGAGAATGGTGACCTTAAAATCACCCAGTGGGGTTTTTGCCGTGTTGGTTTTCCCCATTCGTAAACGAATCACGATGTCAATTTATTTTTCCATTGCATTTTAGTTTATTGGTGATTTGTTTGTGCTACCACACGTTTGCATGTTAATTTGATTAATTAATAAACTTGGCTAATTAATCAATCAATTTATCAAAATGAGTCAATACGTTTTTGCCCTATCAAGGTCATAACCCTTTAAAGGCTAAGAATTTTCAATTTGTTTGAAACTATCACTGACCAAATTGAGAACAGCCTAGGCATCTAATACCAACGAGAAATGTCAATATCAAAGGCAAGGGTGTGGAGGCTCTAGGCTGAGGGCCCCAATTTACTTGCATTTTGGGTTAGGTTTATCCCACAGTAAGAGGCCCAAGAAATGGTGTTACAAGTTTCGCATGGAGCTAAAAAAAAGTTTGAGCCTTTCACTCTCTTAGTCTTGGCCCAGCTAAGATAATGATTATGTAACCCACCCCCTTTTTTCTAGAATCCAACTAGGATTCCTTAATCCCCAAGCATGTCTTTCCTCCCTTATCTCTCGTGTTTCACTCTCCCAATTTTTCCCACCCCTATCTCATACCCTTCATCCCCCTTTTATTCCTTTCTTTAGTGGGTTCGCCATCATGAAGGGTGGCCTTCCCCAAGTAGGTAGGTCCCTCTCTACTCTATATTCCTACTTAGGTGGACCCAATGCATTATCTTTCGTTTACAACTATGCTCAGTAACATTCCCTAATGTTCGGTTTTAGGGTCATGCTCGGTAATGTTTGGTGTATTGTCAAGATGGGCTAGGTCAATCTTAGGGAGCAGGCCATAGTCTTGGGTCGAGCTTTCGTTCATGATCCATACAAAGGGTATCCACCTCTCCTCATTAATAGAGTATTAGCTTCTTAATTAATACTTTTTACCCAAATGATATTATCTTATGTATCGAATATATGCATTTTCTCTCTCATATCATGTGTATTAGGTATCTCACATCAAGATAAAAGGGAAGGGTATCCACCTCTCCTCACTAATACGCATTAGTTCTTTCACCCAAAGATTGTATCTCATGTATTGGATATATACATTGTCCTTAATAACGTGTTTGTTTGACACAACTAGGGGTTTATAATTAAACTATGATAAAGAAAATATTTGTATCTAATATGCGTGAAATAATTATTGATTCTCCCGACTCTTCTTGCAATATCACAACATTAAACTCCCAAAAGGATGTGGTCTTCTATGATTGTCTCACTTTCATCCAAATCTTAGAAATTGCACTTAACCCATTCCTAGAAAATGCCTGTTTGGATAAATTTTGATTTTAAGATTAAAATTTTTTTTAAATAAATTATTTATTCAAAAAGAAAAACCTCTCAAAAAAAGAGGGAAAAAAGGTACGAACTTTTACATGTAATAAACGACTGTGGTTGCCTAGTTGGTACCTACTAAACGGCAAGTCGTACTAGCGTATATTGAATTAACCGACTCATATCATCTATATATATATATATAACCGAAGCTTTTTGAAACTTTCACAATTTTTCACGTCAGCACAATATTTAAATAAAATTATTTTTGCTTAGTCCAAATTTAACAAGGAATGAAACTATATCTCTCTAACAAGTCCAACTTAAACTCAAATTCATCATTATCATTTTTTAAAAACAAAATTATTTTTGTTTAATCTAAACTTAACAAGAAGTGAAACTTTATCTCTATAATAAGTCCAACTTAAACTCAAACTCAAACGCTAATAACAAGTCTAACTTAAACTCAAATTCATCATTATCATTTCTTTAAACAAAATTATTTTTGTTTAATTCAAACTTAATAAGGAATGAAACTCTATGTCTCTAATAAATCCAACTTTAACTCAAACCCAAATGTTGATATATATATACTTTAACTCAAACCCAAATGTTGATATATGTATATATACATACATATATATATATATATATATATATATATTTATATATACATACATATATATATATATATATATATATATATATATGTATATATACATACATATATATATATATATATATATATATATTTATATATATATAACCGAAGCAAAAGCCAGAGACTAATGTAAAAAAAAAATGCAAGCAATCTAATTCAACTTTCTTATGTGATTAATGAATTTCATGTCGAATTTTTTTATATTGTTATTATTAATAAAACTTCAATCCAACATATGTGGATATTTGTTTATATATAAGATTTTCATTCTATCTTATTCTTTTGTTATGTTTAGGATTGATTTTATCTTAAGCTCTCACAATTTTCCACGTCGGCATAATATTTAAATAAAATTATCATTTTATTTAAATAAAATTATTTTTGTTTAGTCCAAATTTAACAAGGAGTGAAACTCTATCTCTTTAACAAGCCCAACTTAAACTCAAATTCATCATTATCATTTTTATTAAAAAAATTATTTTTATTTAATCCAAACTTAACAAGGAATGAAACTTTATCTCTCTAATAAGTCCAACTTAAACTCAAACTCAAACTCAAACGCTGATAACAAGTTTAACTTAAATTCAAATTCATCATTATTTTTTTTTTAAACAAAATTATTTTTATTTAATCCAAACTTAACAAGTTTAACAAGGAGTGAAACTCTATCTCTCTAATAAGTCTAACTTAAACTCAAACTCAAACGTTGATACATACGTACATATATATATATATATATATGTGTGTGTGTGTGTGTGTGTGTGTGTGTGTGTGTGTACAGGCACCACCCTCCTTCAAGCCCACTTACTCAGAGGCCCACGAATTTGACAACACGTGTGAGAGCCTAACGCTGATCACGCATGAAAGCTCTCACGGCATGGCCGACGAGTGTGGAGTCGCGCACGGCATCACTTAGGGGATACTGCATTCGAGCAGGTTAGACTCAAAATGCACGGCAGCACTTAGGGGATGCCACCGCCGAGTAGAGAACCTACTGGCGGAGCGGGTTCCAACGCTACTGTCATCTTCTCCTATCCATTACCAAACATCCACTTAAGTGAAATCGTATTGGACCTTCCTTCCATTGCCTAGGGAATGCCCCTGCCGAGCATAAAGTCTAGCGGTGGAGCTAGTTCCAATGCCACTGCCACCCTCCCCACTCAAAATCAGACATCCACTTAGGAGAAGCAGTATTGGACCCCTCCTTCCACTCACCAAGGGAATGATCATGACCATTCCACTAACTATGGCTATAAATAGGCAAGGAGGATTCGGTTGGCAATTTCGGAGAGAAAGACGAGAGAAGAAGAGGGATCAGTCATCCTGGAAGAAGAGGGAAAATGATAGTGGAAATCAGGAAAGCTAGGTACTGGATCAGCCGAGCATAGCATCACCCGTTGTAGGAAATCAGAAAGCCTACCATACAAACAGATTGTGAGCCCAAATACATCTTAGGCCCAACAGCCATATTTGGGAGTTCACAATAGGCGCCATCTGTGGGAATCTCCTATGTAACTGTGGTACTATCTAGGCGCGCACGGGGGAATGCCTGGCAGCGGATACGGAAGCCATGCAGAGAACGGCTCTAGAGGGTCGTCGCAGGGGTCTACATGGCGAGAAACGAGGTAAAAAAGGAAGGAGGACAGAAGACATAAGGAAGCAAGGGAACCTAGGCCCGGAGAAGGGTTGTACCAAACCCACCGAACAATGTCTGACGCCTCGGGTCGCAGCAGCCTCGACAGGATGGACCAGGAGCTTGAGTAGAGGGATCGACAACTCAAGCGCCTACGTAGGGCGGTGAGGGATTTAGAGTTGCAAATGCGAGGCAGACATAGGAGAAGGGACCATGAGGAATGAAGCGAAAGGTCGGCCAGTGTGGGGAATCACCATGTTGCAGGATCCCACCAATCCGAGTCCCGTCGACATCGTGAGCGTTCGTAAGAGTATGCGGACCGTGAATCGACTTCCCCGGATGAGGGGTGACCTCGAAATGTGGCCATGGATGCCATAAGTAAGGCATTACGCCAAGCTACCCAGTCTCCATTCTCAAGAGACATTGAGAGCGCACTAATGCCGATCAGGTTCACACGGCCTCCATTAAGCTCATACACTGGAAGGACAGACCCGGTGGAACATGTGAGTCACTATATTCAAATGATGTCTTTACATGCCCATAACGATGCCTTGATGTGCAAGGTTTTCCCCTCAAGCCTCGGCCCAACCGCTTTGAGGTGGTTCAACGGATTGAAGAAAGGTTTGGTCCATAGTTTCTTGGAACTGATCCAGGAGTTTAGAGTACGGTTCATGACTTGCAGCCGGGTTCCGCAGCCTGTAAATGCGTTATTGTCGATGAAAATAGGGGATGGGGAAACCCTTCGCAACTACGCCAATCGGTACTGGGAATTGTACAACGAGATCGGTGGGGGCAATGAAAAGATCACGGTAAACACCTTTCGGATGGGGTTACCCGAAGAGTCCAAGCTGAGAGAATCATTGACCCTGAGGCCTCCCGAGGATATGAGGCAGTTGATGAGGCATATCAAGGAGTACAAACGCTTGGAAGACGATTGGCTGCAGACCAAGGGGAAGGCCCTGATCATCAATTATCCTCGGAACACTGGTTTCAACCCCAAACACAGGAAGGATTTAAGAATTCAAGAGCCCGGCCCGGCAATCGGGGGAGTCAATGCGGTGTTTAAGGAGCCCGTGCACAGGATCATTGAAAGGATAAAAAATGAGCCGTATTTTAAACGGCCGAACAAGATGGTGGGCGACCACCGAGCAATTTAGAGTATTGAAGGATCACCTGGAGTAGTTGGTGAAGGAAGGACATTTGAAAGAATTGCTTATGGAGACTGGGAATTAGGAGACCGGGCAAGAAGGTCGGCTGCGTCGAAACCCTCTCCCACCCCCTCTTGGAGTAATAGAAGTCATCCATGCAGTACCGAGAGGCATTAGAGCATCCACGACGAGGGGGGTTTTGGCCGTGGTATCAGTAGAAGGTTGCGCAGGCGAGCAATCTCCGGGGAAGAAGCCGAGGTACACTAGACAACCCATAGCATTTGACGACGATGACTTGGAAGGCACCACTCAACCGCACCACGATGCTTTAGTAGTCATGGCCTGTGTGAGGGGTTTCATAGTAAAGAGAGTAATGATAGACTAGGGGAGTGACGTAGATGTAATGTATCCGGACTTGTACAGGGAGCTCGGCCTGAAAATGAAGATTTGTCCAAGTATGATACGCCGTTGATGGGATTCGATGGGCACATGGTGACACTAGAATGGCAGATTTCACTCCCAGTCAACATGGGAGGTAAAGAGGTGATTGTGACATTCATAGTGGTCGCTTCTTTCTCACCGTATACGGCAATCCTCTGAAGGCCGTGGATTCACAACATGGGAGCTGTACCGTCCACATTGAACGTCAAAGTCAAGTTTCAAACCGAAGATGGGATTGTAGTGATTCAGGGTGATCAGCAGGCAGCCAGACAGTGCGTAGTAGTCGCAGCCTACAAACAAATCGAGCAGGAGGAGTCAATCGAGAAGGCTCCCCTATAGCAATTACAGCAGCCCCAAGTAAAGGGGGCCAATGTTGCCGAGGATTTGGTAAGGGTAAAAATCCTGCCGGGAGGCGAAAGGAGTTTCCTGATAGGGGTAGGCTTGAATGATGGAGATAGGGTGGAGTTACTGCTTTTTCTTATACAAAACGTGGATGTGTTCGCCTGGAGCCCATATGAGGTGCCCGGGGTTGACCCCGAATTTATAGTTCACAAGCTAAATATGGGCCCTTTATGCCCTGCTAAGAAGCAGAGACCGAGAAGGTCTGCAAAGAAGCATGCAGAGGCCGTTAGACAGGAGGTTGGGAAGCTCAGAGAGGCGAGAGCCATAAAGGAAACGTTCTTCCTAGAGTGGCTCGCAAACACGGTGGTCGTGAAGAAGAAGTCTGGTAAGTGAAGGGTTTGTGTTGATTTCACCGACCTAAACCGAGCATGCCCAAAGGATCCATTTTCCCGATGCTGAAAATTGATCAATTAGTGGACGCTACATGCGGGCACCCAAGAATGAGCTTCCTCGATGCTTTCCATGGTTATCACTAGATTGCCTTAGCCGTCGAGGATCAGGAGAAAATGGCATTCATAACACCCGATGCCAACTATCACTACACCGTGATGCCATTCGGATTGAAGAACGCGGGAGCCACTTATCAATGAATGATGACGAGGATGTTTCGGGATAAGATTGGACATACGGTTGAGGTATACATTGACTACATGGTGATAAAAAGCAAGCAAAAGGGGCAGCACATTAACAACCTTAAGGAGGTGTTCGAGATACTTCGGTGACATCGGCTGTGCCTCAACGCCGAGAAGCGCCTTCAGAGTAAAGTCTGACAAGTTCTTGGGTTATTTGATTACCAAATAGGGGATCGAAGTTAACCCATATCAGATCGAAGCCGTGATGCGTCTTAAACCACCGAGCAATCTGAAAGAGGTTTAAAAATTGACCGGTATGCTGGCTACTCTCAACCGATTTATTTCCAAGTTTGCTGATCGATGCCAACCATTTTATCAGCTTTTGAAGAAGTGGAGGGGGTTTCAATGGGACGTGGAGTGTGACAGAGCCTTCCAAGATATTAAGTACTACCTTGGGCAGGCACCGACGTTGGCAACCTCGGAACCAAGAGAAGACCTGTATATGTACCTCTCGGTATCCGAGCACGCAGCCAGCGCCGTGCTATTGAGGGATAGTGGTGTACAACTCCCGGTTTATTACATCAGCAAGACGTTAGTTGACACCGAGACCAAGTATTTACCATTGGAGAAAATGGTGCTGGCACTCGTGCATTCCACCCGAAAATTGCCCCATTACTTTCAGGCCCACACCGTCCATGTCTTGACCAAGTATCCATTTCAGTCATTATTGAGAAGATCTGACTTTATGGGGAGGATAGCTAAGTGGGGGACTCGACTAGGTTTTTTTGACATCAGATATAGGCCGAGGAACTCGGTGAAGGGGCAAGTACTTGCGGATTTTATTGTCGAGTTCTCATCGAAAAGTACGGATGTAGTCTGCCTCGCGGAGGTCAGGCCATGGAAAGTATTTGTGGATGGCGCATCCAATGCGGCGGGAGCGGGACTGGAATTATGGTCATCACCTCGGAAGGGCTAAAGCTGGAGCACTCGTTCAGGTTAGGCTTCAGGGCTTCTAACAATGAGGTCGAGTATGAGGCCCTGCTAGCCAGACTTAAAGTTGTCACGGATCTAGGAGCCAGAGAGGTGGAAGTTTACTCGGATTCTCTCCTAGTAGTGAACCAGGTGCAGGGGAACTTCGAGGCCAAAGATACTCGGATGATTGAATATCTGCGACTGGTAAAGCAGACCATGGGTAATTTTTCAAAGGTCAAGATTGAACGGGTAGCTTTGAGGCAGAACCGGCACGCCGATTCCTTAGCAACGCTGGCGTCATCAATAGCTGACATGGTACCTCGGTTGATCAGGGTGGAGTTAGTGTCGGAACCAAGTATTACCGCCAGGACGTCGGTCACACAGATCACCACAACCGAGAGTTGCTGGATGGACCCTATCATTGAGTTCCTTGCAGAGGACCAAGCCCCGGAAGATGAGAAAGAGGCAGCCTGAGTATGACGGACCGCTGCTCGGTACTGGTTGACTGTCGATAGGAAGTTATACCGACGATCATTCGAAAGGCCGTACTTGCAGTGTCATCGTCCCAATCAGGCCGAAGAGCTTTTGACTGAGCTGCACGAGGGTGTGTGCGGTAGCCACGTGGGGGGCGTTCATTGGCGCACCGAGCAATGACTCAAGGGTTTTAGTGGCCGCAAATGAGGAAAGATGCAACCGAGCATGCCCAGAGGTGCGAGCAGTGCCAGATGCACGCACCGATGATCTACTATCCCGCCGGGAACTTAAACCCAATAAGTAGCCCGTGGCCATTCGCTCGCTAGGGGCTAGACATGGTCGGGCCATTTCCCCGAGCACCGAGCAACCGGAGGTTTGTGCTAATGGCCATAAACTACTCCACGAAATGGGCAGAAGCGAAGGCGCTTGCGAACATCAGAGATGTTGAGGTCAAGAGGTTCGTATGGAGGAACATTATAACAAGATTTGGCGTGCCGGAGTCTTTTGTCTCAGACAATGGTCTACAGTTCGACAGCAAGGCGTTCTGAAAGTTCGGCAACAACCTCGGTATCTGGAACCGGTATTCCACACCAGCATATCCGCAGAGCAACGGCCAGGCAGAAGCAACCAATAAGGCCATCGTGAGCAGATTGAAGAAAAGGCTGGAGGGCGCCAAGGGAAGATGGGTCGAGGAGTTGCCGAGCGTCCTATGGGTATACCAAACAACTCCCAGAAAATCCATGGGAGAAGCACCATTTTCTCTGATTTACGGGGCAAAGGTTGTCATCCCCGCCAAAGTGAACCTGTGCAGCGCCTGAGTCGCGGGATTCGCTCCGAACGAGAACGAGAAGCTAATGGCAAAGCAGCTAAACTTGCTAGAGGAATGCCAAGAAGCAGTCATCATTCGACTAGCAGAGTATCAGCAAAAGCTTGCCCAGAGATACAACAAAAGTGTGAGGAAATGGGAGTTTGCTGCTGGGGATCTAGTACTTCGCAAGGTCGTAGGGAACACACAAGACGTTAATGCAGGCAAACTAGCTCCATCCTGGGAAGGGCCCTACCGAGTAACTGCTATTGCCAGTGCGGGGGTGTACTACTTAGAACTTGGAGGAAAAACCCCTTCACCAGCCATGGAATGTTCACAACTTGAAGAAGTTCTATCATTGACCAATTATTTTCCAAAGGTGTAAACTTTATGTAATTTTGCATTATTACGTATTTAATATGACGGAATTTACTCATGCAGGTGCATATGACCCCATTACTTTTAAGTTATTATTGCCGGGCAATAAATATAGAGAGAATCACGAATGTAAAGACATCTCATTCATTCTAAGGACAGAAACCTATCCTCGATTCGATTTCTATCACCGAGCAAGTGGAAACCTTAAACTACACACCTTCTAAAGACAAAAACCTATCCTCGGTTCGATTCCTATCACCGAGCAGGTGGAAACCTTAAACTACGCATCTTCTAGGGACATAAACCTATCCTCGATTCGATTCCTATCACCAAGCAAGTGGAAACCTTAAACTATATATCTTCTAAGAATAGAAACCTATCCTTGGTTCGATTCCTATCGCTGAGCAGGTGTAAACCTTAAACTACACATTGTCTAAAGACAGAGACCTATCCTCGGTTCGATTCCTATCATCGAGCGAGTGGAAACCTTACGCTATTTTCATCTAAGGGCAAAAACCTGTCCTCGGTTTGATCCTTATCACCAACAGTTGTAAGCCTTAAACTATTTTCATCTAAAAGTAGAAACTTGTCCTCAGTTTGATCCTTATCACCGAGCAGGTGTAAGCCTTAAACTATTTTCATATAAGGACAAAAATTCGTCCTTGGTTCGACCCCTTAAACTACATCTTCCTTGAGACAAAAACTCGCCCTTGACGTTGCCTGTGACACCGAATTACCAAGAACCTAGGTAAACACGTCCTAAGGGTGGAAGGGCTAGTCCCCGCCCCCAAAAAGTGAGAAAGTAAGGTATGATGAGCGGCCTAACCTTAAACATGTGCAGAATCGGCGATTATCAAACAAGCGATAGGGAAACACAAGTGATATTTAAACAACATTAATCAAAGTTATCCAAGAGATAATGAAATTGTTCCATCACCACAGCCCGGCGATTTAGGTACACCAAACACAAACCAACAAAAAGAAAAAGAACAGAGCTAGTTTTTCAAACGACAGGGTCAGTTGGTGCGGGGGGAGTAACGGGCTTCTCAGTTCCACTCCCAGCTGTCTGGATCATCGGTGGGGTCTGACCTTGAACAATGTCGGCTCCAGTACGGATATTGCTCGTAACCTTCGGTTTAGCTGTCTCCGCATGAGCGTCAATATCCCGCACAAGATCCCTCATGCTCGGAGTCTCCTTATCATCAGTAGCATCGGCCTGACTCTGAACGGCGGGGAGTGGAGAGGCCGAGTAAGGGATCTGCTCGGGGTTCCACAGCGGGGAATCCTCAGTCACTCCCATTGCTGAAGAGCAGCTAGCCACCACTCCCCGAACCCATGGTGCCGAGCTTGGTGAATGATCGGTTCCGCAGAGTTTTCCGCCTCCGAGAAGCCCACGTTGAACCATTTTTGCTCGTAGTCCTCGAGGGATTCTTTCAGGTTGGCAATTTGATCAGCCTGGGCTAGATTCAAGCTATCCACCGTTGCTAGCTTGAGCTCAGTCTCGCCTAGCTTCGTCTCCAGGATGGTCAGCTTGCTCTTGGCCACTCGCCGGGCCTTCTCGGCATCTATTGCCTTCCTCTCTGATGCCGCAGCAGCCTCCCCTTTCTCCCTGGCAGTAACCTCAGCCACATCCTTCAGCGCCTTCTCCCGCTCAGCAGCCTTGGTTGCATCTTTCAACCTCCCGTACATAACGCAGGTCAACTGCACGGCCTGAAAATAGAACAGCAACAGAAGAGTGAAACTGGGAAGAAACTTATCCAACACAACGAATACAGCATAAGGAAGGGGAAATTACAGCAATGATGTGCCATTATAGCTACCTAACAAGCATCTCGTCCTCACCTTCTGAAAAATAATGGACATCCTCGGGCAGTAGGAGGCCTTGCACCAAACTCTAAGCTACTCTTCCCCCTTCGCCCTTGTCCCACAGACCACAGACGAACGCTGGCACTGGCTAGTAAAAGCTTGTAACCCAACTGAAAAGCGGGTTGCCAACCAACCTCGGATTGGGAAGAAGACACCATGTTCGTCCCAACCCGAGCCGCTGGCGAAGTGACAACCAGCGTCTCTTGGATCCTAGAACCGCCCTTTACGCGGGTAGGAGTCTTCGGTAGGGCATCAGACGGGGCAGGAGTATTCTTCTCGACGACTCTTTTTCTCTTCCTGGTTTCACCCACAGGAAGAGCCGGACTGGTCCCTTGAGGAAGTGGGGGTTGAGAAACAAGTCCGGCATTAGGTATGAACCGAGCAAGGGTCATCTCCCTATGCTTCACCATTTCTCCCACATTGTTGGATTTAGTGCCCAAAGTACCTGCTAGTTCAGCCGCTCTTTCCTTGGTCGCTAGGGCAGCGTTTTCAGGCTGTTCGATAGCTTCGTGTCTTCTTCGGCTTTGGGACACTTGCTCGGCAAACTCGTCCCTCACTGGAGCAATGTCGTCTGCAGTGGTATATCGAGGGCTAAGTTCTCGAGCTTTACCAGTGGTAAGCGCGGGAGGAAGGAATTTTTTGTGCCGGACGTCGATGTACGACAGGAGCTGACTATCTACCAAGAGCGGTTGGCTGAAGTTTTGCCAAGTATTGTACACCGGGTTAACGCTGAGGATCAGATGAGACGCCCGAAGTTGCCCGTCGTCGTGCACAGAAATCTCTGACCTCAAAACAAAGTTAAGATCCCGTGCGTGTATGACTCGGGAATCCGGCAAAAACCTTCTTAATTCTGCAACAAATTCGAAAACAGACCGATCAGTTAATGGCTCAAACAATGAAAAGATGCATGGTCATAGTAATCAAAGGTTCTCGGTACTGACCAACATTACGTGACGAAAGCGGGCAGAGCAGCTCACCGGCAAGCCAGTTGCTGCGCACCCGAACAAACTCATTGGCTGAGTTTTTATTAGAGTCAGGCAGGCAAGAGATAAGCCAAACTCGCATATCTCTAGTTTTCAAGTAAAAGTCACTTGAAAAATTGCCACACAATTTATACATAAAATTGATGTCATGATGATTTAGTTGCATCCCGAACAGCTGATTCAGTCGACTAACGCAACTAACGACCCTATAAAAATTTGGGGGGAGCTGGTCGGGGCACAGCCCGTAGAACCGTAGGGTGCCTATTATGAGAGGGTCTATAGGGAATCTAACCCCACCCTCAAGTATTGACATCAGCAGAAAGAACGCCACTCTCGAATCAGCGGCCCTCTCGAGTTCGATATCGCCCATATTGCAGTATGCAATGTCGACATCCCTTGGGACACCAAAGGTCTCTCTAAAACTAGCCAAGGCTGCCCCAGGGGTGAGAAGATGAGAATACCCCATTCCTAAAGTGTGAAACGAAGAAGAATTGAAAAAAGAGAGAGTTAAAGAAAACTTACTTTGGGCTCTAGGGAGTGAAGAACTGAGGAGGAGTTTTTCGCAAAAGATGAATGCTTGGCAAGGGAAAGATTGGGAGCGTAAGGAACACAAAAAATAAAACAGGAGCCCAGAATGAGCTATTTATAGGACTTTGAAGCATTTAATAAGGCAGAAGCGGGAAAAACCTCCCAAATTAATTTTAGGTAACCTCCCCACACACGTGGGCACAGTTTACGAACCGTCAGGCGGTTCACCAACTACAGAGTTTTAATTACTGATGTGATGACCTGGCGCGACACTATTTTTGAGAAATCTACAATGACGATTGCCCTGACTGCGTGCAGGGAATGGACATTCACAGGGAGTTATCATCATGATCTGACTGGGATCCTTGATTCATCACCATAAGCGGAGCATGAATCAAGGGGGGGGCTATTGTACGGGTGCCACCCTCCTTCAAGCCCACTTACTCAGAGGCCCACGAATGTGACAACACGTGTGAGAGCCTAACAATGATCACGTGTGAAAGCTCTCACGGCATGGCCGGCGAGTGTGGAGTCTCGCACGGCATCACTTAGGGGATACCGCATCCGAGCAGGTTGGACTCAGAACGCACGGCAGCACTTAGGGGATGCCACTGCCAAGCAGAGAACCTACTGGCGGAGCAGGTTCCAACACTACTGTCATCTTCTCCCATCCATTACCAAACATCCACTTAAGTGAAATGGTATTGGACCTTCCTTCCATTGCCTAGGGAATGCCCCTGCCGAGCATAAAGTCTAGCGGTGGAGCTAGTTCCAATGCCACTGCCACCCTCCCCACTCAAAATCAGACATCCACTTAGGAGAAGCAGTATTGGACCCCTCCTTCCACTCACCAGGGGAATGATCATGATCATTCCACTAACTATGGCTATAAATAAGCAAGGAGGATTCGGTTGGCGAGGTTGGCAATTCCGAAGAGAAAGACGAGAGAGGGAGAGGGATCAGTCATCCTGGAAGAAGAGGGAAAGTGATAATGGAAGTCAGGAAAGCTGGGTACTGGATCGGCTGAGCATAGCATTACCCGTTGTAGGAAATCAGAAAGCCCACCATACAAATAGATTGTGAGCCCAAATACATCTTAGGCCCAACAGCCATATTTGGGAGCGCACAATATATATATATATATATATATATATAGCCGAAGCAAAAAACATAGACTAATGTAAAAAAAAAAAAAAAAATGCAAGCAATCTAATTCAACTTTCTTCTTTGATTAACAAATTTTATGTCGAATTTTTTTATATTGTTATTATTAATAAAACTTCAATTCAACTTACGTGGATATTTGTTTATATATAAGATTTTCATTCTATCTTATTCTTTTGTTACGTTTAGAATTGATTTTTTTTTTTTTATAGTATTTGGGTTAATCTCTATATTTATATTGACATTGTTTTCGTGGGTTTGGTTTTTGGGTTAAAATTTCTACTAATTTTTTGTTATTGTACATGGCAGATAAAGCATCTCTATTTTTTTAAAGAAAAATCAAAGTTGCAACCTATGTCTTCCAGCCTAGGGAACGATAAATTTTTATTTGGTATGTTATATATAAATTTGTTGAATTTGGTTTGGTTTTGAAGTAGAATTTGGAGATTCTATATATTTTGAAGTTTGATCGTAATTCTTCATCTTAAATGTTTTTTATTTAGATTCATGTGATTTTTTGTTTTCCTATTAAAAGCTATGATTTTTGGTTGAAAAATTTTTGTTTGGATTAATTTCATTAATTATCTGCTTGGATTCAACGTAAAAGATAATGGAATTAGGTATTATAATTTTGATATTGTTCCATGTTTTGAATTGTCTATATTATTATTACTATGAAAAAGTCATATTGCTACTCAAATTTGAATTGTCTTCTTCAGATCATGGTTTTGTTTATATATTTGCAGTTTATATTAGTTTTGAGTGTGTGTATATATAACTATTAAGAGTTTTGCTTTATTAATTTAAGAATTATAAATTACTTTATAGGTTTTGGTAACTATACACTTGCAACTTAATAACATTCAATGTTAGATAGTATTTCTAAACTATGAAAAAGTATAAAAGTTAAATATTTCTTTATTTAAAAAAATAAAAAATAAATCTTCCTAGCAAAATGTTTATTTGCTCATCGTTGGATTTATTTTTTTAAAAGCCTACAGCTTTCCCGTGCATCTCACGGTTAGCAACTAGTATGTGTAATAAACAATTGCCTTTGCTATTTATTTGAGATATCAGTAAACGACTAGCCGTTACTGAATCTACTGATTTCGACGACGATGATGCTGAAGCCGAGGCTCGGAGCTTGTCTATCTTCACTATTCACTGGTAAACCCTAACCCTAACTCTCCCTTTTATTTTCACATTTTTCACTGTTAGATTCTGAAGGTTTGGCATTAAAATACGCGCAGGCGAACACGGCGTCGTTTCAGTCTCTTCAAAGCTCAGGTTATTCGAGCTCATTTCTGCCACTTTATTTTGTTTCCATTTTCTTAAATCAGTTATATATATATATATAGTTCTGATTTAACTAGATATTACAATTTAGGGCTTTAGCTATGTGTATGTTTATGTAAATAAGAGGTGGTTTAGGATAGAAATAAAGGACTTTGTACGATAATACATGGTTTTTAGCTTATTAATTTGTGTCTGACTTTTTCTGAATTTAGATAATATAAATTTCATTTTTAAAAAACTAATTGGATGGATTTTATCAAGTTCTTTTTGCAATTTCAAATTGTTTGATTTCAATATTTAGGTGGAGTTATTTGGGTGCTTGTCCAAATCCAAATACTAGTTGAGACTTGAAACTGATTGCTCATTGAGAGACATTGTTGTCATATTAATGTCCTAATTTTTTGATTAATTTGGTACTTTTTTTAATTAATTTTTGAACCCTACCACCCAAGAAAAAAAAAAAAAAAAACCTAATTGAGAAGTGATGTAGGTGCATTGTGTGAATTAGATGAATTCATATTTGGAGAAACTGTGATATGGGATTGAGATTTGCGGATGTTCTTTAGACCCAAAGTCGTTCAATAAAAAATATCTGCAAAAAAACATTTTTTTGATTGACCTTTTGTTGTTGGATTGTCGTATTAAAGTAAGCCATGGTGACACTTTTTACTTTTGATATACACAAGTAAAAGCTTTAATTCTTGCCAAGAGCCTTGTAGCTCAAATGGCATCTCTTGGTGTTTCCAACAAAGACATCTAAGATTCAAATCCCCACTACCCTATTGTAAGTTTGCAACTATATAAAAAAAAATAAAAACTTTAGTTATTCTTTTACCACATTTGTCCAAATGTAAATTCTATTCTATCTGCTAAGCTGGTCATTCAAGTTATGAAAAAATACATTTTTCTTTTATTGCTGTTAAAAGATAGGGCTGTATGTTGAAAAGATGATTAATTTTATGAACTTTTTCTCTAATAGGGCTGTATGTTGCATACAAACAGTGGCCAATTTCCAATTAGAAGGCATTCAGAGCCTTAGGCAGTCCTTCTATAGTTCCTCGGGTGAAGATGATGACTTTGCAGAATTAGGCTCACCAGTGGCACGAAGTCTAGGTACACTTAAGAAATTGAAGACAGAAAAGCCAGAACCTTTTAGGGTATGCAAATAATGCACTGATTGGAGTCTGTGTATCTTTGAATTCATTATATTCATATTGATAGTTCTCTCAGCTTAAGTCTTCATGAATACTCATTGAAAAATGCAAAGGGAGTTGTGACCGGAGCTTAAATCTCCAATTTATGCAGAAAAATGAGCACGCAAGAAGATCTTCATCTGGCATGCCTTTGCGTTCAGAAGTCAGCCCCAGCTTGAAAAATAACTCTACAAAATTTGTAATCTCTTCTCTAGCTCATCGTCTCAAGCTAGACAACCTTGACAATGTTTCTAGTAATCCTAACAATGTAGATGCTTCTAATTTCAATAGTTCAAGCTCTATTTCTGTTGAGAAAATACCTTCCTCAGTCAACCTTTCCCTGTTGAAAGAGGCACTTTCAACTTTTGGGAAGATCTCTAAGGCTTCCATGAGAAGTAAACCAAAAAAACGTGGTTGCTGCTACATCCAATTTGAGGTAATTTTTTTTGTTTGTCCATCCCTCCTCTCCCTCTTTTTTCTGTTGTGGTTATCTAATACGTATGTGAATCTCATGCTTCAAGAGTGCGGAATCTTGCAAGAGAGCAATATCTGCTGGTGGAATTGTAGTTGATAGCTACATTCTACCTATTCATCCTCTGCTTGTTGAAGACAATGTCACCATTAGCATTAGCAACATCAGCTCAGAGACTGCTGATTCAACAATACATTCTATATGCATGTCATACGGTCCTTTGGAAGGGCTTGTAAGGACAAAAAAGGGTGTGGTGGATGCCTTGTTTGGTGTGAAAAACAACTCAGACTTACAGAGCATACTTGAAAAGTAAGAAATGCTACCACTTATATGTTTTCTAATATTTTGGTTTTATTCATGAATAAATGTTCCTTTTTTGTCGCCCTGCGCCCCTTACTGGGAGGATGGGTATTCATTATGTACTGTTTCTAAAATTAAGTTTATTGATAAGCATCTAACTTCTTCTGGTATATTATGCACTATCTAAAAAGTGGTCAGAAGGGCAAAATTATTTGGAAAGAAATGTTTTAACTAAAGACATGAGCAGCTCAAAGGGCATATGGGAACAGGTAACTATTATGTGCTGCTTCTCTAGACGTGTAGGGAACTGGCATGCAGAGTTCAATGGTGCAAGGAATGTTCTGATGTGTAAGAGCTTTGGCAAGATGGTTGCATAAGTAGCTCAGGCTACTCATATATAAATGATATACAGAGGAAGAGAAACACTAGGGCCCTGAACATTTTAAAATATATGGATGGGAATTGGTTGATTGAAATTGCAGGGTAGTTAGTTTGGGTGCTGTTAAAAGATTCTGGAAACAATAGAGAACTCTGATTAATTTTGTATCTATCTTCATCTTTTGGGAGATGATTTGTTTTGCTAATATTATTTGAGTATAGGTCAAATTAAAAAAAAAAAAAAAAAAATTAGAGTGCATAGATGATGATTTGCTGTGAAAGTGTTTTTGTTTTAGTTGCTGTTTTATTATTGATATAAACTATAAAGCTTTTAATTCAGAGAAATAAGAAGAAAAAGGCATAAAACACTGATGAAATTTCCGTGTTTACTTGGGTTTTGGGTCTGTCAAATGTTTCCTCTGATGATCCATGAGTACTTCTGGAGTATCAGGGGGAAGGAGGCAGGAACAAAAGTGCAACCTACCAGTGCAGGAATTTTACCTTTTTCCCATTGTATGTGCCTGCACAATTTATGTATAGATGAAAAATATTCATATTTCAAAACTACCTAATGTTCCTATTAGATCAAACACATAACCCGAGTTTATTTTCTTCTTGTGTTACATAGGAATAAGCGACTGCCATCATTTTTTTCCCCTCACTTGAGCATGTCTTTGGTTGTCAGATTGGACCATACAATAATGGATGACTGCAACTGGAGAGCTTGTTTAAATCCTAGAGATTCTGCGTCTGAAGTGATGTCCAATAACAATGATAATCAGTGCGATCTGGGGATACAAATCAGCAATCATTTAGCTGACTTGAAAAAGGAAATGTCAATTATGAAGGTTCATGCTGATGACTTGCAGAATCTGCATCATGTCATATTGCACCTTGAAGCTCCCCCTGCCACAGAGAGAGAAGTTCCCGATATTGATTGAGTTACACATATTAACATTAGGTATTTTCTGCGTTACAAAAGGCTTTAATGAGAATTTAGAAGATTATTATGAAGAGTTGAATGCTAATTATGGCTGTTAAGTCTTTGATGTCTAATTTTGACAATCATGGACACTTGTATTTGTACTCTCTGCCAAACTCATATTGCTTCAGTAGAAAATTACTCCAAATTATACTATGATTTTTATCTCAAATGTGTACCTTTCATTGTTGTGATAAATATTATAAATCCAAATGTATATATAATCTCAGGTAATTTAAAATTTCAAATGGTGTGACACTACATAAACTGTTAATGCAAGAAATAAAAAAATAAAATGAAGCCACCATTTAATTTAATCCTCCATATTCGTGTTGAAGCTATCAAGCACGATTAAGGTGGCTGCAAATTAAGCAACAAATCAAGAAAAAAACAATCATTCTTCTGTTTGAATTCGATAGGACCATGGTTTTGTATCAGTAATGATTTTAGGGTTGTTATATTTACCTATTATATTAGCTCATGTATATTTTAACCAATAATTAGGGGTATGCATAGGTCAGGTTGAGGGATTTTTTAACCCAATTCACCATGGTGTGCCAAAAAAAAAAAATTCAACCCAACCTATCACATAAGTCCAGCTCAACCCATGAGTTAGACAATTTATTATTATTATTATTATTAAATTGAGTTGAAAAATATATAAATATAAATATATTTTAAAAAAACCCAAAAATTAGTATCAATGTAACTCCTTAAAGGCAAAAACACTAATGACTAAACAATAATAGTAATTTACTAGGGTTTGTGTGAACTAATTGGCTTTTATATAGGATAAGAAAAGCTGGTTATTTAAAAAAAAAATTATTAATTTTATAATATATTTTATATATATAATATATGGGTGGGTCAGGTTAGGTTTGGTGGGTTTGAAAATTTATGACTCAAACTCAACTTGACCCGCTATGAAAAAAAATTTTGTAATCCAACCCAATCCACCAAGGCCTAAAAACCGAGCCAACCTGGTGGGTTGGGTTAGATCGGGTCGGTTTTGGCGAGTTGGGTTAAGTCAAGTTGGTTTTGATGGGTTGGTGGGTTGGCTGCACACCTCTCCCAATAATTATCTAAGCAAGAGATTCTTTTTCCATTTTGACAGATGGATATCTAATTGTTATTATATATATATATATATATATATATATATTTTAGAATCAATATCTAATCTATATCTATATATAATAATCAAAGATGTTTAATTTTTTTTGGATTCTTCCAAACTGTCACACAAGCTAGCTTTGGTAGTCTCATAATTTTTTATTTATTTTGACTCATAATTTTTTTTAATTCCTTATTTATTTGACAAAAATTAATCAAATGTCAACCATTTTTTTTAAACCCGATATGTTGCTTGTATTTAGTCTCCCATTAGGAATTGTTTTTCTTAGAGTGGCATGCAAGTCTTTAACTTAATTCCAAAGCATGTTTGTATGCAACACAAATTATTTCACAATAAGGGGTTTGTTGCTGACTTACTCTCCTAAAAATCATATACAATTTTTAGGAGAGTAAACTTAATATCATATATATTCTATATTTATATTTGCTACCTTACTTTTTGAACTTTGAAGGCTTCACAACATCATTATTTTATTCATTTGATTTTTAAACCAAAATTTACTGCTATAAACAGTGTTTCTTTTATATTTATGTTGTGTACTTCGATCCTATTCGGTAAACTTTAGTTCCAATTGGTCCATTCTATCCATCTTGATTCTATTCGATTCACATTGGTCCTATTCGGTTGACGTTGGTCTTATTTGGTGAACTTTGGATCTATTCGGTCAACTTTGGTTCTATTCTGTCCACTTTGGTCCAATTCGGTTCTATTTGGTCAATTTTGTCAACTTTAGTTCTATTTGGTCTACTTTGGTCATATTCAGTATTATTATGTTCACTTTGGTTCTATTTGGTTTAATTCAGTCTAACTTGGTTCTATTCGGTCCACGTTGGTTCTATTCAATCCATTCGTCCACTTTGACAATTATTATTATGGACAAAACTTAGGTACAGTATCTTAAATACTGTTCCTTAGGTTTTCCTCTTAAAATTAGCCATGTGACTACTTAAACTAAAAATATACTTCCATTCCATGATAAAAAATTCACATGACAGAATCTTAAAAGAAAAACCCAAGAAACAACATTTTTTTTTTTGAAAGATAATTATCCCTGTAGCTCAAACTATTTCCCTCATAAACCCCCAAACACTTTATACATTCGGAGGTATCAATTCAGCTACAAGGCCTTTGATAAGAAATAATATCTAAATACTGCTGTACCTGAGTCTTGCTCAATTATTATTAAATTGTAGATGTAAATATTTTGGGCTTTACATTGTTTTATACTTTTAGGTCCATACTCAATTAATTCCAAGCCCAATATTGCTAGACTTTTATACTGTGCCCCAATTGGGCCTTGGAACAAATACTCATTCGGACAAGTCTCGTAAGATTCAATTTTGTTTTTTAGTCTGTCTTGTCTCTTGTATCCCTAAAGTCCTCTCCTCCGTACAAGCAAGCTCAACCTCTCACAACTTGACACGTCATCTAAAACACGTAACCCCGCACTCATTTGCCAACCGCACCGTGCCACATCACTAACATAAAAAAAAAGACCCACCTGGTTTACCAGCCCATAATAAATTAATAACCACATGAGGTCGCCCACCTGGGTTTAGCAGCCCACAAAAATTCACCTGCTCTAAATAAAGAATTTAACAATATAACATAAGCATATACTTCAGCAAAAAAAAAAAAAAAAGGTAAAATATAGTTAACATCTAATTCAAGATGCTAAAATTTTCTCTAAATCCTTTAATCAATTGTTGTAATGAGAAGGTAATAAACTTGTCCAACTAAACATTCTCTTAACGTCCTCAATTGTATTATGTAGATACAAAATATTCCACCACAATTTTATTATATTCTTTATGATGATATAGCCAATTCTTTTTTAATAAAGTATTTTGTCTTATTTCACTCTTAAAAAAAAATCATGAGGTTTGAACTAATTAACTACCTTGATCCTAAACTCAACTTATATTCTAAATCGTTATTTATTTTTCTCATTTTTTTTAATACTAATTAGTGACTAAATTAATCAGTTTTAAAAAAAATCTTAAACTTAGCTATCGTTAGTCCAAATCTCATGTTAATCTCTTCTTAAAAAAAAAAAAAAACTCATGTTAACTGTATTTTACCAAAAATAAAAAAAATAACATAAGCATATACTTCAGCAAAAAAAAAAAAAAAAATAATAATAATAATAATAACATAAGCATATACACACAAGGGGAAATTCCTAAATATATATATTTGGGTACTATTTCTCCATTTCTAGTTGGTTTTGACATTTGAGCAAAAAGAAAAGCGAAAACAGAGAGAGAGAGAGAGTGAAAAAGAGCAAAAATGGGAAAGCTTGTTCAGATCTGTGTAGGCTTGGCGTTTTTAGCTTTATCACTATCATCCATAGCAGTAGCAGACGACGTCGTTGTGCTCACCGAAGAAAACTTCGAGAAAGAGGTCGGTCAAGACAGAGCAGCTCTCGTCGAGTTCTACGCTCCTTGGTAATTTTAATTTACAATGAACTGTTCTTTATTTAATTTAATTTCAGCTCCAAATTTATTGTTTTTTAACTTGTAAATCCTTGCTTTATTGTTTTCTAAGATCTCAAAGAAAATGTTATAACTTATAAGTTCTGTTATTTTTGGTACTGGTTTGGAGCTTAATAAGAATTGGAGATCAAATCTTTAAATTGCTTCATATGAAGAATTTTAACAATACCGATAGATTGAACTTTGAATGAAATGAATTAATCATTTCAAATCAAATCTACATAATCAGTCCATGAATTTCATTGATAGAATTTATTTATTTATTTTAAATATTCTTTATATTATATATTCGAATCATTACTGAAATGTAAACTTATGTTGAGAAGACGGGGAAAAATAAATTACGAAAATGAATATTGCAAAGAAAGGGTTTTATGTGTAGATTTGTATGTTTTTAGCTATTTCAAACTTTATTTTTTTTACGGAATAATTAAAGTACTTTTTTAATAAAGATCGGATCTGAGGATGTGTATGAAAAAACTAAGTACAACACCTTAAATTCCTAGACCTTATATTCCTCAATTAAATTGAGTTACGTGGCTTTTTTTTTTTTTTTGGTATGGGCTTTGTTGGAAACCAGATTTCCCACATACTGGGTTTCCGGAAAGTGAAACTTACTTTGATAATATGTTTTCCTGTGATAGGTGTGGACATTGTAAAAAGCTTGCTCCAGAGTATGAGAAGCTTGGCGCAACCTTTAAAAAGGCCAAGTCTGTTTTGATCGCAAAGGTCAGCTCTTTACAACGCTGTAAATGACATTTATAACTTGATTTTCATATATTATGAGTAATCTGCATCGGATGACAAATTTTTATGTCCGCGGTGAATGCTTGAAAGTTTATGCCATGTTATTGACATATCATTTGTAAATGTGGAGTAGGTGGACTGTGATGACCAAAAGAGCTTGTGCAGCAAATACGACGTTTCTGGATATCCTACACTTAAATGGTTTCCTAAAGGATCTTTGGAACCCAAAAAGTGAGGATGACTCAACTAATCAACATAGTCCTGAAATTTTGGCATCTGTCAATCATCTTTCTCATGTCTAATGCACTTATTTTTAATGAATTTTGATTGAATGTTATATGTCTATACAGGTATGAAGGACCACGTACTACAGAAGCCCTTGCTGAGTTTGTGAATACTGAAGGAGGTATTGTGTCTTCTAAGTTACCTGTTTCAACATGTGAACCAAAAAAAATATATCATCTTGTTGGAATTTTGGGTTAGACACAATAAATTACATGGCATTTTTTCATAGAAAAATATTGTTTTATTTATTTTTAGTTTCTCTATTTCACTTTAATGGCTCTGTTGTATGAAGCCCACTCAATGTATGTTAGTTCTATGTTATCAAATCAAACAAATATAACGTGCTTTGAATTGTAATCTCTTTAGGATGCTTTGCCTTCATCGTCTTTAAACAAGTCCTCAGGTGTTACCCTAACGTGTAGTAGAACTTTGGTTGCTACACATAATTTTTGTACTATTATTCATCTCTATCATGTCTTCAAGAATTTGTCACAATAGATCATTCTGTTTTGACATAGCATATCTCATAGAATAGAACATTAATTGCCAGACATTCTTTGTGGTTTTAACAATTTCCCTGTCACAGTTTCAGGAACTAATGTCACTATAAATTTCTTATGTTTTCCCGTGCGTGTGTACGCAACCACCTGAAATTTCTAATCGGATCAATTGTTTGCAGGTACTAACGTGAAGATAGCTGCAATTCCATCCAATGTAGTGGTGCTCACATCTGATAATTTTGGTGAGGTTGTTTTGGATGAAACCAAAGATGTTTTGGTTGAGTTCTATGCACCGTGGTAAGCATTCTTATCTCTCTCTCTCTCTCTTAACGTCTAGTTTTTATAGATACTGTTGATCTTGCTTTCTCCATGGGTAGTGAATTTTGAAATTAATTTATTTTTCTTCTTAATTTGTTCTCTGTTAATGGATAGTTTCTAATGGATTGTGATTTTGCCAGGTGTGGTCATTGCAAGAACCTTGCTCCTGTATGTCTGCCTCTTTTCTTTTATGCTTGTGGATGGAGCCATAACTTATATTCTTTATAATGGTTTGGGTTTTTCTTTTGCTTCTTCAGACCTATGAAAAGGTAGCCACAGCATTTAAACTTGAGGAAGATGTGGTGATTGCTAATTTAGATGCTGACAAATACAAGGATCTAGGGGAAAAGTAAGTGCAAACTCAAGTTATAAGCTTATTTATCTACTGGTGATGGATTCATCAACATTAAGGATTTCCAACAATCAATATTAAAAGTCAGTGCTTTGTATGAAGGTATGGTGTGAGTGGGTTTCCAACGTTGAAATTCTTCCCAAAGGGCAACAAAGCTGGTGAAGAATATGAGGGTGGCAGAGATTTGGAAGACTTTGTGGCTTTCATCAATGAAAAGAGTGGCACCAGCCGTGATGCAAAGGGACAGCTTACTTCAAAGGTTAGTAACTGAGATAAAAGCTGACAGAGATGGCAATTTTATTATTGCTTACTTGATATACTTGATGGTTTCTACAGGCTGGTATAGTTGAGAGTTTAGATGCCTTGGTGAAGGAGTTTGTAGCTGCTAGTAATGAAGAGAAGAAAGCTGTCTTTGCTCGGATACAAGAGGAAGCTGAGAAGCTCACAGGTTCCAGTGCAAGGTACTCCATGGGTGTCAGTTTGTGGCTTTCTGGCTTTTATATCTTACTAGGTTTTAAACAACACCACGCCCCCCCCCCTCCCCCCCCCCCAAAAAAAAAAGAAAAAGAAAAGAAAGCATAAAGTATTATTGGTGGGTATCCTCTTTGTAAATATCATAGACTATATGATAAAATTAGGTCCCATAAACCATGGTTATGTCAAGTGCCTATCCTTAATAATTCCCCTATAGTTTGGGTGGTTTCAAATCAAAAAATAAATTTTAAAAGCTTTCAGTTAGAATTAGGAAATTTTTAAATCATTAAATTTGCACCCTATATTAGCGCCATTATTACTAAAAGTTAACAGAAATTTACATAAATGCAAAAAAAATCCTTCCATGTGAAATTGTAAGACTTCTAGTACACTATACAAGAGTTGTAAAATTTTAATAATCATTCATTTAGTCATTGTCATCAAAACATTCACTATTAAATTACATATTATATAGGTTCACATCCAAATCATATCACATCAAACTATTAAACTTTATAATAAAATTTGTGTTCTGCATCATTTGATTTTGTCAAGTTAGATCTTTTCCTCGTAATGTCATATGACACGTTAAAAACACATTTAAATAATTAACATTGATGCTTTAAATTAACTCTATCGTTAAAGTTCCAAAAAGTTAAAAAAAAAATACTACTTTCATTAAAATTCTATTGCCAAGTGTTCTTAGAAATATAAATTTTCGTTATCGTATTATATGTTTTAATAATAAAAGTTGGGTCTTACATGTCATGCTTGCACTATGTTTTTCAATGTAAGCGTTACAAGTTATACAACATAATTTTGTCACGTGACTCAATAATATTTTTTAATGATGGGGAACCTCTTCAAGGTAGGGCCCCTTGGACCCACCATTGTTTGAGTAATCCTCAGCCTGGCCGTGCATTGGATTAATCCCTAAACTCAATCCCAGGACCTTGAGGGAGCACATTCCAAGGCCTACCAATCAAGCTATTACCAAGAAAAATTAGAATACTTCTCTGGTTGAAACTCAATTATCAGAAGTTTTAAGAACTTTAAAATGACTTCCATTACAACATCAATAACAACAACCAAGCATTAATCCCAAAAAATTTGGGGTCGGTTTTGAATCCTTAACAAACTAGTCAAGATCAGCCACATGTATTATTTTCTTCCATTCAATTTTATTACTTTATATTAAATTATTATATAATGTATTATAATCTTTGCATTTTTCATAATAACTTGGTTCTGCACTATATGCATCCATCATACAATTTAAAGTAATTTGGATTGTTTTATTTACTATCTATTTTATTATTCATTTTTAATTATATTATTAAAATATTTACTTTAGTTTATATTTTAGTATCTGATTCTTGATTAAACTGTGCGTATGGACATAGTACTAGATATTAAATGTTGCACCCTACACATTATGGTTGCACCAAGTGGCTCAACACCTAGTGGTTTAACACTAACACATTATGGTTGAAAGCAAAACTTTTTTGCAAGAGTTTTAAGTTAAAAAGGCCTAGTTTTATTGATTTTATTTTGATTATCTATTAAAAATTTTTGTTTTTGTCAATAAAAAAAGTTTGGTCTTACATGTCGTATTTATGCTATGTCGCTCAACATAAGTGTTACACTGTGTATGGTGTGCTTTTATCATTTGGAACACTTAAGTACATTAAATTCATGGGTCATTCTATAGATCATAGTTAACTAATCTTAACTATTCATCTATTATTATAAAATTTATATTAAAGAAGACTATCTTTAACATTAAGATTATGCAGGTATGGCCTTATCCAAAAAAAAAAATTATGTTGTTTGGTACATAACCAAAAAAAAAAAAGTATCCCATAAAATTCTTCCAAAATCATAACATAGTTTGCTCTACTACTTCAAACACCATCACAACTTTTGTACACGTTCTGTATATCTTATAAAACTGTGAACCTAGATTTAACTCTTAAAACCCCTTCTTAGGTATGGAAAGATTTACTCGAAAGCTGCTAAAAGTTGTTTGGAGAAAGGTGCTGATTATGCTAAGAATGAAATTGAGCGGCTCCAGCGCATACTTGACAAGGTATGTTTTGTGCTTGAAATAGTATCTACAAATTTTGGATAGCTTAAAAATGACCAATTCTTTGAATTGGTGTCTGACATATAGTTCATTGTAATAATTTTTTATTAGATGTTTTGTGCTTAAGATTCTGCCATGTGGATTTTTTCTCATGGGAGGGAAGTGTATATTTTAGTTAAGTAGTTACATGGCTGAATCTTAAAAAGGGAACCTAAGAAACAGCACTTAAATAACTGTACCTAAGTTTTGTCCTTCTACAATCACCAAAAGAAAGAAAAGTCCTTTTTTTTCTTTTATAAGATTGAGTAGATTGCACACTGGATCATGAGGTTTAGACTTTAGTGTTACTGTATTGTGAGAATAATGTATTGTGGCTTTCAATTTTTTTTAGAAGCTTTCAAGATATTTAAATATAAAGGATGGCCAACTATAAATTAATACCATCCTTACTGATCTCTCAAAAAAAAAAAATACTACTTCCATATGGCAATTTTGTGGTTGTGTGCCCTTAGGAATCATAAGTTCATAACTATTAGTTTTTAGTTTTTAGTTATTACCGTTTAGCATCATGTTGAAGATACTGAAAAAATTAGCTAAATGATTCATCATATTTTCCCTGTTTGATGCAGTCAATCAGCCCATCCAAGGCAGACGAGTTCACCCTGAAGAAGAATGTTCTATCATCATTTGCTTGATCTCCAGTAGCCTAGTCCTGCCCTCATCTGGCATTGGGTTGAAATTCTCTAAGTGGTTTTCCCACCACCACCTGCAGCATGATATTAACTTAAATTTGATCTGATCTGGGCATCTTGATGGTTACAAATTGTAGGCGTTGATGGTAATCAAGCACACATGCTGTTGCCAAGAACCGCTTTTAGATCCACTTTAGCTAACTGGGGGTGATTTACTAAAAGAAATGGCATTCCTTTACTATCGTATTTTGTATTCATGATAATAGAACTTTATATTGGAGTTCAAGTTAGAGTTTGTTACCAGCTAATATTTATTTCTATGATATGTCTTGAACTTTCACATCACTCCTCAAGAACCCAAAAAACAGTAAAAGAATGTCAACTTTGCCTGTCATAATTGTCGAATGTATTTATGATTTGATTACAAATCATAATTATAATATTTTTGTCTGTTTTGTTTATCTGTTTATATTGTTCGGTTTTTCAATCGGCATCTTCACATTCTGGTCAGCAACACCGGGTAACACATACACAGCTGAGATTATTCAATGCACTCGGTGTGTTAAATCTCACGTGAAGGTTTTCCTCTACTGGTAATTTTGTTTACCAAAAAAAAAAAATCTCACGTGAAGGTACACTCCATATGTGAGTCTCATATATGGGATCCAAATTTTATGAAAGAGGAAAATGTAATACACTGAGTGCACCAAATAATTTTTCCACACATTGACAGCAATTAGTGGTGGATGATGTGATTTATTTTCTATTTTTTAAAAACATCTAAAAGTGAGATATTGTGATCTCATAACTATTTTCATATACAGTGAGGTGATATATTTTGGTTTTAACTTTTTTTTGCTAAATTCAGAAGCCAAGGGCCACCAGAATTATGATAATTTGCTTCAATACTAAAAACAGATAACCAGTAGAGTCAGTACAGAATTATGACCCCCACAACAATGGTTCTTTTTGTTCAACTCCAACATTAATTCTTCAGCCACCCTCTCTCTCTCTCTCTCTCTCTCTCTCTCTCATGAGCTTTGAATTACATCTTACATCATCTTTTAAGCAAGGCTACGATCTCACTAACTATAATCAGACCCTCTTTGCATTTGAAACACACTCAACCCTTTATGCTATCTAGTATTGCGCTTATATCATGAAGCCCTTTGAAATTTCACTTAGCCTTAAATCTATTAGCTTCTTCTTCTTCTTCAGATCATACAGATACTGAGCCTCTCAATCTTTTCCCAAGCATGGACCAGGATTCTCTTCATCCACATTCATCGCTAAGCAATTTACCTAGCTGGCCTACTGTATCAATGGAAGAAAACCCTAAAGCATGCAGTGATGATACTGAGGATGTTACGCTGCCCTTAAGCATTGGCCTTCCTAATCATTCGAGTGGTTCCATTGATGCAAATACAACGGAAATTGCAAACATAGCAGCTAATAATTATTGGATACCAAATCCCAAACAAATACATATTGGTTTTAGTCATTATTTTCTTGCCAAGACTGCTTCAAAACCTTTAACCACTACAACAATCTTCAAGTGCAATTTTTATTTACTTTAAAAGCTAGATCTTCGGGTGCGATTCTTCTAATTTCCTCAACAACAACAAAAAAAATAAACTCTTATCAACTTAAAAAAAATAAAATAAAATAAAATTTCCCAGTCAATGGCTTTTTAACTTTTACTCGTATTTCAGTCCAAAAAAAAAAAAAAATCTACCTGCATTGAACCAGATCTTAATTCGTAATTCAAAATTTCAAATACCTGTTGTGGTGCTTGGATTTAGGGTGTGAACCCCATCAACCCCATAAAGCTAGTGACAGATTTGAGATTTTTCTTACAAAACTAATATAGATTTCCGTGGTAGATACACCTATGGGGGCATGGAGCACAGTATCGAAGAGGGGCAGATTTGTTGAAGGGAAGTCATTCACAACCCGTGTTAGGCATTCCATGTTATTGTTGTGCTGAAGGGTGCAAGAACAACATAAGCCACCCGAGAGTAAAGCCTCTAAAAGATTTTCGAACTTTGCAGTCCCATTACAAGAGGAAGCACGGAGTGAAGCCCTTTGCATGTCACAAGTGTGGGAAGCTCTTGGCTTTGAAAGGTGACTGGCAAACCCACGAGAAGAATTGTGGAAAGCACTAGCTTTGTGTTTGCGGTTTTGACTTCAAGCATAAGAGATCTCTCAAGGACCACATTAAAGCATTTGGTTCTAGTCACAGCCCCAATACAAAGGAAGCTGCAAACATAACAGCTAATAATTATTGGATACCAATCCCCGAACAAATAGATATTGGTTTTAGTCTTTTTTTTTTTTTGCCATGTCTGCTTCAAAACCTTCAACCGCTACAACAATCTTCAGGTGCAATTTTTATTTACTTTAAAAGCTAGATCTTCAGGTGCGATTCTTCTAATTTTCTCAAAAAAATTTCAGCTTTTATCAACTTAAAAAAAAAAAAAAATTCCATTCAATGGCTTTTTAACTTTTACCTGTATTTCAGTCAAAAAAAAAAAAAAAATTCTACTTGTATTGAATCATATCTTAATCCATAATTCAAAATTTCAAATACCTCTTGCGGTGCTTGAATTTGGGATTTGAACTCCATAAACCCCATAAAGCTAGTGACAAATTTGAGATTTTTATTATAAAACTAATATAGATTTTCGTGGTAGATACACTTATGGGGCCATGGGGCACAATATCGAAAAGGGGCAGATTCGCTGAAGGGAAGTCAACTACAACCCATGTTAGGCGTTCCATGTTATTGTTGTGTTGAAGGGTGCAAGAACGACATAAGCCACCCAAGAGCAAAGCCTTTAAAAAATTTCCAAACTTTGCAAACCCGTTACAAGAGGAAGCACGAAGTGAAGCCCTTTGAATGTCGCAAGTGTGGGAAGCTCTTGGCTTTGAAAGGTGATTGGCAAACTCACGAGAAGAATTGTGGAAAGCGCTGGCTTTGCATTTGCGGTTCTGACTTCAAGCAAAAGAAATCTCTCAAGGACCACATTAAAGCATTTGGTCTTGGTCACAATCCATGTCCTATATTTGAGGTTTTTGATGAGGTACTCAAGGACACTTCTCGTTTCATCTTTGTCTAGTATTGCTAGGGCACGCTTAATTAATCTTCACTTATAATTGGATTAATTATCTATACGTGAATTACAATCCTAATTAATCTTTTTGAGTATCCATAATCAAATCTAAAATTTTTTAGAAGTTAGAACTACAACTTTTTTAATTTTTTGAGAAGAATTAAACAAGTTAAATAATAGTACTAAAAACCCATGAATACTACACAAACATAATGTATCATCAAAAAAATTAAACACACATAATGTATCATCAACCCCAGGACCCAAGCCACAAGAAAACCCATTCAGAAGCCACAGATCTCAACTTCAGAAGCCACAGATCTCAACCACACCCCACCACCACCAACGATCTACCGATATCACTCGTCAAAGAACAACTTTAGACCTTCTGGGTTTGGGCAATTTCGAAAGAATTAAACACAACACAATTTAACAGGGGCGGAGCTAGGGAAATAAATCTATACAAAAGATTTCCTGGCCCCCCCTAAGATTTTGTGGGAAATAAATACTAGATTATTACTCCTAAATTTCAACTCTTAAAACTAATTAGAAAAAACTTAAGAAATTTTTGAAATTTTTTTCCAAAAAAATGCAATTTGACCCACGTTTTTAGCCCACAACCTCTCCAAATACAAATAAAGAGATAACTTTAAAAATTTCCATATCAAAAATCCCTTCAAATTCCAAAAACACATAAGAAAGTCCTTACATACCTCCCATAGCTGCTGTTTACTAGAGAAGAAAAGAAAAATCCTTACACCTACGCCTCCTGTCGTTAGCTCAATTCTACCGATGTTCCTTGTAGTCCAATGAGCTCCAATCAATGATTGGCAATCCTAAATGAGGATGTGAATCTAGCCTCTGTTTTTATTATTTATTTTACATGATATATTGTGATCATTTGTATACAATAAAAGTAGTGTTATCAATAGGTCAATGTAAAAATGATGTACTTACCACTTATAGTTTTGAAGTTTTTTGTCTTGAGCATTACTTCCTTAATAATCAAACACATTAACCATCTCTTATAAAAAAAAAAACACATTAACCATCTAAAATTTGTATTAAAAAAAACATTTGAAGACTTATTATTTAGTATTTACGAAGGCATAAAATTCAAGTCAAAGAAAAATCAAGGTTGCCTCAAAAGGCTCATCCCATGATAATACACCAGTAATGGAGTTATGAAATGCTTATTTATTTATTTATTATTAATTACACAAGGATGTTGTGTGGGCCTTTGGTTAGATTATTTCACTCTTTGTTTATAAGACACTTCAGAACCCCACAGATTAATAGTATGGTGAATCGAACTTGAATTACATTTTTTTTAAATCTGGGTCAATCAATTTGTCTCTAGAGAAATAATCGCAAATGCTCATGCTGTATCCCACTGGGCCAATAGTTGTAATAGATTTGGGCCTGTTTGCATCTTGATCTCCAGGCCTGTGCTGTACGGGCTGATAGGGGGAGATGGCTCTCAGATCCTCTCTTTTTTGGTTGATTAAAGTATTTGTTGTGTTATGGGTAAGGTTCTGAGAGAAATGATTCAAAAAGGGAAGTTGAAAAAGAAGATTTACAGGATACTAAGAGAAAAGACAGGAGTATAATTGTGTTGAAGAACAATAAAGGGGAGAAAAGCCCAATTCATGGGGCACAGAAAGATCACAGGCATGAAGTGCAAGGAATATATGATGACAAGCAGTACTCATAAATATCACTATCATACAACATCAACATCATAAGCTATGCTCGAGTTGCTGCCAAGAATCAAGAGAAGGATGCTACGTCCAGAGTGAATAATCTCTGCTTTTTTGGGGATGAAATTGTCAGCTGCCTGATATGTAACTCATGACCTTTCATGTGCATAAAATAATGAGACTTAACTTGCATATTTCCCAACTGACAAGAACCAACCGAGACCTTTTGGGGCATGCACTGAAATACTTACTTTTCACTAACGCAAACAACAGTGACCCCAGAGCAAATAGATGCCAATGATGAGATTAGAGTGCTTGTCTTCCTAATGCATTTCCTAATAAATCTAATCCTCAGAATCGGCCCCTTTAACATTCATATTCACCACTTCGCAGGAGCTATCTTGATTAAACTCAGACTCTGGCAGTCCCATTGAAGAACACTCCTCAATTTGATACTCCCTCTCATCAACCAAAGACTTCATGTATGAGCATGGTCGCTCTTCAGCTTCTATATTAGGTACAGGGTCTTGTCCTGAACCAAATGGCAGTTCATAAGATAATGGGCCAGGAGACTGTGTTCTCATCTGCACAGACCGCAAGAGAGCAGCCCTCCTCAAGTCAGCTGAGTGGCATATATCACTAGGTGATGATGGGAACCGGCCCTCAGAATCTGAGCCTCGTTGGCGAGGCTGTGTGCTTGTGACAGGAGCCAAAGCACAGCCATGTGAAGGGTGTGAACTAGTGGAAGGTGAAGAAAAGAACCCATTAAGTGGTCTTTGATACCTGTATGGAGAGACAGGACTGGTGGGTACGCTGTCAGGTTGGGAGGAGCATGTGTTTATAGGGTTCTCACAAAATCGAGAGTCATCCCAGTCTTCTAACATTGGTGAATATTGAAAGGACATCTCATCCCTGGAAACATAAAACAATGGTTTTAAAAGCACTAAAGATATCATCTATACCAAGGCAAGTTATATCTACATTGGAAAATAAGGAGTTTCTTATAACAAGAGTAATCTAGCTACAAGGAGAGCAGATGATGTAGTGAACTGATGCTCACAGACAGAGACGGTGATGTTTCACATATTTCCACTAAAAGTGCCTACTTATCTAGCTATCCTACAATGCTAGGGCCATGATCAATGAGTCAGCAAACAAAGTGAACACCAAAATCACAGAAATATATTCAATGCAATCTGCTACCACATCCGTATTTAATGGTTTCACCTATCCTATCAATAATTAACCAATTTCAACACAATTTCACTTACCAATTGGTTTTAATTTGAAGCCTCTAACTAATACCAAAAGACTAACCTATATCAACTACCAAGTTCAGATTCTCCACATTCAAGCAGTAAAATTCAACCCAAAGGCCTACCCAAAATCCACCCAACCCTTTAACCACCTAAGCCAATGCTTGCAACAAAACAACTTCAAAAGTTATTTACAATGAGTTGGGCATGGTTATCACATTTAACCTTCATGTATTCTCATAACAAATGAAGGGAAATGTATCGTTCAGCCTAATGTTTGTGTTCATCGAAACCATAAAATGTTACCTTGGATAAAACATGCTTTCAGATCTGGCTGGAGATTCCATGAGATTATCAGAAAGTGGGTCTCCAACGGTCAATCCATTCAAACTGGACGCCATTATCTGCAGGAAATTTTTTTTTTAATTTCTTTTTACATGCAATCTTTAAGGAGTTAAGATGCAAATTGACACCAATTCAGACACAAACTAAAGCTAAACCTCGTACTAATCCCCACCCATTGAAACCAAATAAACATATAAAGCAATCAATGCAAAAAAGAACAAAAATGTAAAATTTATCAAAGGCACTCAAACAAACTCCACCAACATGCATATTTTGTGTATCAAGAAATTACTTAACACTCCAAAACATATCCCAAGAAACCCATAACAGACTGCAATTAACAAAAGCTAACAGCTTGTAGTTTTGCCTGTGGACAAAGTCGATTTAAGAAATCGAACCCCATTGTTTGGCAACCCATTAACTAAAGACAATGAATTAGCTAAACCCCATGAAAACCCAGTATTTTAGAAATGAAAACTAAGCCAACAAAAGTTAATAACAAGACAAAACAAAACACTGGGGGCGATAAATAATATATAAAAAACATTAAAAAATAAATTAGAAACAAATAACAAATAACAAATAAAAGGGAACCAACCTCGCTGAGGTAGCGTTTGTGAGAGTGAAGATTGTCGAGGTAAATCTCATCTTCAGGATCTCTAGCTCGCTTTCCAGAAGGTGATGGTGTTGTTGATGAAGATGCAGATGAAGATGAAGAAGCTGCTGAGTTCGATTCAGGCCCCATTATATATATTATTTATTGTTGCTTCAATTCCATTTTTTTCATAAAATCGAAACAAGAAATATACAAGTACAGAAGAAATGGAATTTAGGAAAGGAACAACGAACAGTGAAACAGACAACAGAACAGTAAAACTACATTTGTTGTTGTCTCTCGCTCGAGGTGCCTTAAAAGAGGGAACGTGGATGTGGCTTTATGTAAAAGTATGGATAATAAAAGTATGGCTTTAGACAGGGCACTTTGGTCATTTGATAGAGAGAAAAAAAACAGATTTTTTTTTTTGATTCATTAGATGAGTTTGAGTTCATCATTTACCCAAAATTACATGTTAAATTTTAGTTTTTTTTTTTTTTTTGTTAAACAAGTTCAAGTTTATTCATAAAATTTGTAATTAAATTATTGTTTTCTCATATAAGTAAATTAGCCTCTTTGCGCTTACTCAAGGCCTTTTCTAATTTTTTTTTTTTTTAATTTTAAGTATCAATATTTTCCATTTATTCTAATATAGAATCAATATTTTTTGTTAATCATAAAAATATTCAAGAGTGTGATGAGATTTATATATATTTTTTTACTTCATCTCATCGAATTCCTAGATAGTTCTAGGATTGGAAAAAAAACAGCAACCTAGAATGAATGGAAAGTATTAGAATTAAAAAAAAAAAAAAAAAAAAAAAAGAAGAAGAAGAAGAAGAAACCTTTACAATTAAATTCAATGCTTTATGAAATAGATCAAAAAATACCATTGAAATATAACATTTTGACAAGCAAAATATAATTTAAATGTAAGCTTTATACAGTTGAGCTTTATTTATATCAACATTCTTAAATTTTTTTACGAAAGAAATGAATATAAACAATTTTTTTTAATGGATCAAGAAAATTGGGCTTATTTATAGCCTTGCTCACAAATCACACTCCATGATTAAAGTTTTGTTTCGCCAATAAATAAAAAATAAAAGGGAATTGCACGGAGCACAACAGTAGACTTTTATTCACGGGCTTGACCTGAAATATAAAGCCCGGATTCACCAAAATGAGGTCAGGCCTTAATGGGCCCGTGAGATAATTTGGACCGATGACAAGCTGAAGTCTATTTTTATTGGGTTGAGAATCACTGAAGACTATGTTTGATTAAAGGGAAATAAAAACTAAAAAGTGGAAGGAGAAAAAAAAAAAAAAAAAAGTAAAAAGCAATGATGGAAAGAAAACATAAACAACAACCATCATCATCACCACCACTTAGATACCTGAAGTAAATTATATCAAATTTTTAATTGTGTGGTGAAAAGGATGGATAATTAAAATATAATATATATGATGTGGTTGTTTAGAATTGAATCTTTATATAAATGGTATTTTTTTTTTTTTTTATACTTTGGCTCCTAAACATGAAATTTTAGTTCCGTCTTTGTCTTTGTCTTTCTCTCTTTAAAAAAATAACAAATACATATAACGGTTCATACTTTGGCTCTCAAAGATGATATTTTAGTCCCGTCCTTGTTGCTCTCTTTCTCTCCTTGAAAAAATAATAAAGACATATCATGGTTCATATTTTAGCTCTCAAACATGAAATTTTAGTTACTTTATAGTCTATCTCGTTCTTTCTTTTTGAAAACAAATAAAAACATATTATTAATGGCGCTCTTTTCTAAACTTCATGTAGACACTTAATTTTGCATTCATAATTTAATCAAGGAAGATAACTAGAATGACCATTCATATACCCAAAATTCATGATTGCATTATATGCATTAATTCATTCCTTGCATATCATAAAAATAATCTTGAGATTCTAATGGTCGCGACGGTGTGTCCGATTTCCAAATTGGACCACCGGACTGAAAGATTTCGCATGATCAAGCTTGCACGGTCTGGAAGCATTTTGTTTAGGTAGAACCAACCACACATGATTAATTTAAATTAATTCTGATTGACTAGACAATTAAAATTAATTAAATAATTTTGTGATTGGTTTTTAGTAAGTGTCGAAAATAGACTTGATTGCATGGGAATAAAAAGGATAATCAGATAACTACAAAATTGTGGATAATCAAGACTTTTGAAGTGTTTATCTACAAGATAATCATTGCTGTAGAGACCTGAATCATTAGAAAATGAGTTTAATTTTTAGAATATGGATTAAAAACGCGTCTAAGTACAAGTCCCGACTCAAAAAACCTCAAAAAATGAGTCAAAAATGGACTAGAACTCAAACACGGGATCAGCACCCAAGAGGGCCATTTGGCACTGGCCACGGCTCGAGGGCTCCTAGATTGAGATAAATCTGATCTTTTTTATTTTTTAGAAATAAGGACGCGTCCTAGTTCGTATTCTGATCATTCAGCTAATTTTTTGAACATCCCAACCTCTATAAATAGAGGATGCCTCTCAAAATTCAGCATTATTTTACGCTTTTTGGCTCTTCTCTTCTTCTTCTTCTTTTTTTTCCATCTTACGTTAAAGACGTTTTGAAGGCTCTTGCCTTAAGAATTTCTTTTCTGTAAGCAAAATATTTTAGGTTTCAAAGAGTTGAAAAATTTTATTTGAGCCCTAAAATATTCCTTCACTAAGAAGAGCACACTTATACAAGAGGCAGTTTTTATTTTTTATTTTTTATCCTTTCTATTAATTTGTTTGATAATGCATGGATAGGTTTAGGATGTTTTTATTATTTCTGTTCCTTTGAAATTTTTCTTTAAATATGTCCTTAGATAATTCTTTTGTTTGTTGTAATCTTTCTCTTGAATCTCAAAAATCTGTTATTTAACAAAGATTTTTTTAAACTAAAAACTTATTTGAATTTTTCAGATTTGATTTTCTAAATTAAAAATCGATCTGTATTTTCATTAAATACAGATCTGATTTTTTTTAACACAAAATTGATCTGTGTTTTCATTAAATACAAATCTGATTTTTTTAACACATAAAACTGATCTATATTTTCATTAAATACATATATGATTTTTTTAACACATAAAACTGATCTGTATTTTCATTAAATACAGATCTGATTTTTTTTACACATAAAAACTGATTTGTATTTTCATTAAATGCAGATTCGATTTTTTTAACTCTAAAAAACTGATCCGTATTTTCATTAAATACATATCTGATTTTTTTAAGAAAAAATTTTTTTGTCACAAAATAGTAGATTTTGAAATTTAAAAGAAGAGGTTAAAAGTTGAGATGCTTTTTTATTGATGCATGTAACATTGATTTGTCTCATGAGTGTAGTTTCTCCTCTAACAAAGTCTTTTTCTTATTTATTCATAAAAAAACAGATCTCATTTTTTTTTCCTATAAATCTAGATTTTCTTATTCACAAAATAGATATGATTTTTCTTAATAAAAATCACCATTTTTAACTTTGCTCCAAAACAGATCTGATATTTTTTAACAAAAACTTTGTTCTTTTTCTTTTATAAAAATAGATCTGATTTTCTTTACAAAACTAATTTTTTTTACTACACAAAAACAGATCTGGTTTTTTTTAATGAATCAAATCAATTTTTTTTATTCACAAAAATAGATCTGAATTTTTCTAAAAAAGAGAATACATTCATAAGATAGATTTATGTGAGTTGGTTTTGGTTAAGTGTTTGTCATGTATATGCAACATATCATTCACATCATGCAAAAATGGTATATAGGTCATTAGAGTATAGAAAATCAAATTCTGTTTGGGCGGAATGGGTGCCTAACATCTTCCTATTCCATAACCTAGCTTTCGAACTTAGTTCTTTTGGATAAGTAGACTTGTGCTTTGTCTTTCTTTTTTATCTTTGGGTAGATTGTAATTAGGACAAAAAGCCATGTATTCTTTTGGTAAATTGTAACTAGGACTCAAAGCCTTGTAAGATTCAGTTTATCAAGACTGTATTTGTTTCTATTTAATCAATGACAATGAAGTATTTTGATAATGTAATTTTGTATTTATTTTTTTCTTATTTTTTGTATAAAAAATAAATAGCGACTCCACACCACTTACACAAAAAGAAAGATGCCCTTAAAAGCACCCACATCTTTTTTTTGAGAGCACCCTCTCAAGAAGTTGCAGTCTCTCACACTTCATCATAATTAGACCCTTTTTAAATGCTTTGCTCAAGCAATCCAAAACATCGTTCTCACATTCACATTTTACTTTCCTCTTCCTCTTTATATTATCCTCTTGAACTTTCTCTCATTTTAGGGTATGTTTGTTTGGAGGTGAAACATAGTGGATGGAAAATTTTGGAGAAAAAATCGGAAGGAAAATAAATTGTGGGGTCCAAGTGCCATCTCCTCGAGCCTACCAAAATGTTTTCTCCTAAAAATGGAGAGAAAACTGAGTCGAAATGAATTTTTTCTTAATTGACAATATTGCCCATGTGTATATGCACAGTGCAGGCTTCTTCAAGTTGCCTTTATTGTTTTTTTCTTCTCCCCCGGGTAGTAATGTTGTCCTTTTTTTTTCCTGACAACATTGCCTCTTTTTTTTTTTTTTTTTTCTTTTGACTTTCTAGGCCTGGGTGTGCCTTTTTTTTCCCTGGAAACGTTGATTTTTTTTTTTTTTTGTGTGGCAGTAACGTTACCTCTTTTTTTTTTTTTTTTTTTTTTTTTTCTAGGGCTTGGGCGTGATTTAAAAAAAAAAAAAACTAGACGTGGTTTTTTTTTTTCGAGACATGATTTTCATTTTTTTTAATAAATTTGGGTGATTGCTCTTTTTTGTGGTTATTTGTCACTTTTTTATTTATTTATAATTAGACATCATTATTTAATAAGGGGATATGAGTAAATTTATTCAAACTTATATTTTTCATCTCTCTACTTTTCCATTCCCAACTAAACAAGAAAGAGATAAAATAAAATCTTTTCTATACTCCCACCATTTTCTATCCTTACACTTTTTTACTCCTCCAACCAAACGGACCCTTAAGGCATGAAAATTTGTGGGCTAAGGAAGAAAGCATCTCTCACCTCACTTTCCTTCCATTCAATTTTTCTCCATATCAAACAAAATAAATTATCAACACCTATACCACTTTTCTCCACCATTCTTGCTTGCTCACTCCCAAGTGTAGGAGATCGTAGTAATATAATTCTTGGAGTACCAAGGTCAAACCACAAGGAGTAGGGTAAATTCAAAGACAATATAATTAAATAACAATTTGGGTGAAGAAGAAAAGTACTTTTGCTTGGTGATTGTTAACAAGAATAATAATATAAGTCGATTTAAATTAATAATGTAAATACCAGAGCATCGGGGTATTTCCCTATATCGATATGAAATTCTTTGTGATCTAAGAAATTATATATTTTATAATTAATTGTTCCTATACAATTAAATACTTATGATTCATTTGAATTGAGACAATTCAAGAACGCATGATAACCTAGATTAATAATGCGGTTAGAAAATTTTTCAAAAAAACCCATTCACTTTAAAACTTGATTTCTATTTGAAACTATTAGAAATTCATCTAAAAACAATAAGAAAAATATGATTGAACTTATTGAAAGTATGAAAGAACTAATACATCAAAAGAAATCCAATTGAACAATCAAATATGTTGCTGATAAAATTTTAGAAAGAATCACATTGAATATTCATACTGTATAGAAAAAACATAACCCCTAGCCCTAGCAAAGAGTTTAGGCTGCCATTAGAGAGAGGGAAATACAAGGTTTTCCCTGCCAAATTCGTTCTATATAGCCTCCCTTCAAAACCCTAACGTCCAAGTGTCCAAAGAAAATAAAACTTTTACTATTTTAATTTTCGTCCAGATTTACAGAAGTAACTTGTGAGTTAATTTTGGCCTTCAAAAATTATGAATTTCGAAAAACACAAAAATCAAAACTAGAAAGTTATAGATATTTAAGTCACAGTTCCAACCCATTTAGCCTTGTGTCAATTGGATTCTTGAGGAGAGAGATACACCCAAAATACTGATCAGTGCTCTAATCTGATTTTTCCTTTTCAGATTCTGTCTCTTTGATTTATTTCCCTATTTGAAACTTCCAAACATGGTAAACGACCCAAGCACTTTAGCTGCACCTCCTTAGACACTTAAGCATGGTTTTTTAGCTCATCTTTAATTCTAATTTGACCTTCATTCTCTCACAGACTCTTGTAAACTCATCTTTTTCACATGATTTCTTGAAAGTAAAAAATTACACGCAATGAATGACACATATTCAAGAAATTATGTAAAGATAAATGATAGAGACTAATGCATATCATGGCTTAATTATACAGATTAAGCATAGTAATAAGGAGATAATGTCCACATAAATATATAACATGTATACATTTTAAGGCGTTATCAATTCTCTACTTCCTTTAAAATCTTTCGGGATAAATAAGTTGTAAGAATTAAGAATTAATTTTTTAAAAGAGGACGAAATAAATCTTTTGGAATAATGATTGATGCAATCTATATATAATTAGAGAATTAAAGAAACTAAAATATGAAATTTATATGGTTCAAGTTATGAAACTTATTGGAACACATCCTTAAATTAAAGGAAGAGAAAAAAGTCAAAAAATTGCATTGAGATTTTATTAAATAATAAGTCCAAAAGCCTTTGCACCAAATTTTGTTAGATTTTCAATCAGAGTTTACCAGGGAAAAAAATATATCAAAAAACAACTTCAATAAGAGTTTTTTTTTTTAATCCTTGTAAAGATGTGGTCACAATTACGAAAACAAATTAAAGAAGTCAAAAGCCTTAGAGTATTCCCATCAGGTGTTCTATAAAAATGCCATTTCGACACATCAAAAAGACTACTTTATTATCTTAACACACCATTTTACAATTTACTGTACATCACATATTCTATTCTTCAATTCTATACATTAAAATAATATATACAAATATTAAAATAACATTAAAAATACCAAAAATATATAAAAATACAAAATAAAAAAACCCACCACCCCCACCACAACTTACAACCCATCCATGCTGCTAGCACCCATCAACACCCCACATCCCACCCCACCACGGTCTCACACCAAAACCACCACATCAGGACACCACATAAAAACCCAAAATCAAACCCACCACATCAAAACATCACAACCAGAACAAAATCCACTATCTATCTTTTATTAAAAAGAAAACAAAAAAACAAAAACAAAAAACACAACCCAAGTAGCCGCATCCCACACACCCACCCACTGTCGCCACCAACCCACCCACCTACCCCTAACCCATCCATCGGAACCCATCCTCAGGCTTACCCACCCATCACCGAATTCACACATCAGAACCCACCACTGCCGATTCACCCATCACCATCGCAACCCACCCACAGGCCGACCCACCCACCATTGAATTTGCCCATCACCACCGATTTGCCCATCACCATCTAAACCCACCCACTGCCGAACCCACCTATCAAATCACTGCAAAAAAAAAAAAAAAAAAACCCATAGCAATAGAGATCAGTATCAGGTCAAGGAGATGGTGCAGCGAGGCTGAGAGGAAGAGAGAAAAGCAACAAGAGTAAGAAGAAAAAAGAGTGCAAGAAGAAAAGAGGAGAGGTTGATAGAGAATGTCTAAGGAAGAGATTGATGAGAGAGGAGAGAAAAAAGAGTAACGTGATGTGAGAGGAGAGAGAAAAGAGAAAGAGAATAAAAATAATAATAAAACTTTTACCAAAATGCTTCCATTTTTGAGATTGTATTGTTCACTTATGCCAAATCTTTTGGCATTTAGAAATGTGAGTGGTTTTTTGGTGTTTGGTGTGCCAAATGCCAACTATTTGGCATTTGACACACTTGATGGGAATGCTCTTAGAGCATTCTCATCAGCTCTTCTATAAAAAATGTCATTTTAACACACCAAAAGCCTACTTTATTATTTTAACACACCATTTTACAATTCACCATTTATCACATCTTCTATTCTTTGATTCTATACATTAAGATAATATATACCACACATTAAATAATATATTTTCTCAAAACCTAGCCAATATACAAATACATAGCCAGTGGCAGTCGCCACCACCTAAGAACCAACAACCACCGCCACAAACTACAACCACAATCACCGGATCCTCCAACAAATTTTCAAATCCAAAAACCTCAACAAAATTAAAAAAAAAAAAAACTCAAAATCTTCAACAAAACCCCAACCTAACAAATCAATCAATGACCAAACTCAACCAACCATCGGCAGCGAGAGCTGTGGAGGACAACGAGCAAAGATCTGTGACTGCCATTGGGCGAGCAGAGTTTCAGATTGGCGAGCTGAGCTTCAGATCCTCGACAACCCCACTGTCGGAGTCCCTCCAACGCATCCGCGAATTTTGAATCAGAATCACCTTCTTCTTCGTGACAGGAAAAGAAAGAGAGAGCGAGAGATAGTGACAGGAAAAAAAAAATAGAGAAAGAAGCGCAGAGAAAGGGAACAGAAAAAAGAAAAAAAGGGGAAAAAAACACCTGAAGCCAGTGAAGATGTTGGAGAAGAAAGAAGAAGAAAAAGGGAAGAGAGAGTGATTGAACATGAGGAACAGTCGGAAGAAGAAAGAAGGAAAATATAAAAGAGAGAAGAAAGAAAAGTAATAAAAGAAGAGAGAGAAATGAATAAAAAAATAATTTTTTTAACACATCTATCTATACCATTCTATCTTTGGAACGGTACTGTAGCATGTCTCAAAATTTTGAGACATTTGACACACCTCATGATGCTCTGTTTTTGGTGTTTGGTGTGCCAAATGCCAAATATTTACATTTGGCACACCTGATGAGAGTGCTCTTATAATTTAACTAGTTTACACCTTTTAATGTTTTTAAATGAGACATTTATGATTCAAATCTCCATTCTTCCAAACTGATTCATGATTTATGTTTGTATGTTTAGGCTTCCTTTTAGACATTTATAATGCTCTAATTTTGATGCTAAGTGTTTGTAAAAATTCTCTTAGTATATGCCTTTGCATCAATGACCACTCTATTAAAAGATTAGCCATTGACGGATTCCATTTTTTCAGCATATAACCTAAGATAAGGTTAGTGGACAAAACTTAAAAGGAACAGATTCTATAATAGAATGTAGAATCTATCGTTAATATAAGAAATTATATACATTGGAAAAGAACGAAAGCAATCAAAGTGGAGGCATATGTGGGGCTATGCGTGCCTTCCTTAAACAAGGGGTTATCTTTCTTTGCATATATACCTAACCTATTTAACAATGTTATCTTTTTTATTTTTTGAGTTTTTTTTTTTAAATTTATTTATTTATTTTTTGAGTTGATTAACAACGTTGATTTATATTGCATATAGTCAATGCATAATTGGCATAAACCTCTGCTATAAGGTGAGGTCAGACATGTAACATATTAGTGCTTATTTTGTGCTCGAAATTTTTGCAAAAAATCATTTTAGCACAATTGAAACTCAGGAATCAGGATACACTAACATATGGAGTTTGGACACAGGGATGATTGACATTGGCTCAAAGGTTTGGCATGATAGCACAGAAACAATGGTTGATGTCTTAATGGTTCTGAACTAACTTTTAACGTTAATTTAGTGTAATGAATGCAACTTTTGACGGCCAAGAGGCAATCTATCTATTATATATTTATATTGTTTAACAGTTCATTCTTGAAACAATAGCCATATCTTTTTAAGTTGGTTTTTTTTTTTTTTGGGTATGAGATCATATAAAATGATTCTAAAAATGACTTAACCCAGTGGGGTTTGCCGAGTAGTTGGGCACTCGATCTCAAAGTAGCTGTCTTGAGTTTGACTAGGAGCTCCCCAATTCAAGTATGAGCTCCGACACTTTGAAAAAACTCCAGTAATTAGTCTCTGGTTGAAAGTTTTGAAGATGTCATTTTCTCTCCCCTCACAAATTATGCTTGTTCCCACATGCCCACTGACAAATCTTTGCCAATCATAACTCGTTATATGGCAAATTATGGCACAAAATTGTACCCAATTATGTGTACTAGCATAATTCTTTTTCCGCTGCAATTTACTGCTCATGTTTTATACAATCAAGAGCTTTAAAGTGAGTTAGTTTGGTAACCCAACCAATTCCACAGTTTTATCACAAATTGTTCACATTATGTCTTATAAGTGTAGTGAAATTGTGGACTCATATAAACCTAGTATTTTTATTTTACCACTGGCCAGATGGATGAATTGTGGCCAAAATTATGAAAATGATTGTGACAGCAGACTTATTCCTTTAAACTTTAAAGCACAATTCCCTGTAATGAACTAAATTCTCGAAACGCTAAAGATTCTTTTTTTGGTTAAAACTCAAATTTACAAAAGATCTACCACTAAAGTTATGCTACTTTCTACAAAATATCAAACAAAGCTAAAGCCAAAGGTGTTGTGACTTTTAGTGGTGCCCGTGCCTTCAATTCCTTCCAAAGAAGTTGATGCATTAGAGTTGAAATACCTTCACGCCTTATGTGGTAAACTTGGCTTATGGGGTAAAAAATGAGGGAGCAAAATAAAGCTTTTGTCTCTGACTAAAACACACTATTGAGCTTTGAGATGCCAACATAACATTAGCTAATTGAAGAGATTATATAAGGTACAACGAGAATAGGTTTAACTATTGAGTTGGTATTTGATATTATCAATACATGTATAACGGTGATATAAAATCTTTCTTCTTAACGACAAATCTTTTTTTTTAACGACTCTCATTGTCTAGATGGATCTTACACACATATCAGATTTCATACTAATACGAGAGATTTTACTTTTTTTTTATAACTTTTTATAAACAATATAAGAGACAAAAACAAGTTACACACAATTTTTTTTCCCAAATGAGCATTACCACATTTGATAATGTCATGGAAGCCCACGTTTAGAAATTAAAATACTCAAAGTCCTTCCCACACACCCAAAAAAAAAAAAAAAAGTCCCTCATTAAGATTTGAAAGCGACATTACCATAATACCATTTACTACCAGCTGACCAGCACGAGAAAGAAGACAAGTCGTAACCTTTTTCCTTTATAAAAAACTCTCAAACGAAGCTTCATAGAGTGGATCTTTCTTTCCTTTCCTTGTTCCGAGAACGTTTCCCGCTCGGTCATTAACACAAACAGTTTGACTGCAATTGTGAAAACTCATACGCAACACAAACACAAAAGCCCCGGAGAGAGAGAGAGGATGAAGTATGTATTGGTGACAGGGGGAGTGGTGAGTGGGTTGGGCAAAGGCGTCACAGCCAGCAGCATAGGCGTCGTCCTCAAAGCCTGTGGCCTTCGCATCACTTCCATCAAAATTGGTTCTTTGCTTTCACCCATCACTTCTATCTATGTTGCTATTGCTTTTATCGGGTTTTTGAGTTTATTATTGTCTAATTCATGTTTGGAAATGTCGCTGCTTTGTTTGAATTTCTTTGGTTTTGTTACTTATGCTGATTTTGTTTTTGGTGTCTCTATTGGAAACTTAATATTTTACATTGGTTCAGTGCTTAATTGGTTTAAAATGAGCACCTTTTTGTGCTGTGATTGTTATTTGTTAGTTTGTCCATATGGGTCTGCAAGTAGATATCATTTTCTATCTATGAAAGTATTCAAATAAATATTTTTGTGTGTTTGTCTCATTCACTTACCCATAAAAAAGAAAAAGAAAAAAGTATTGGTTTCATTTATTTATTCATTTCAACATAGTAGTTTATAACTTTAATTAGGAATAAGTCGTAGTTGAGTTGAGTCTTATGCTGGTTGTTTCAAGGTTTGATGGAGCATGTGGCTAATAGCTCAACTGGTAAATAAATTAAAAAAAAAAAAAAGGTTTGATGGAGTATGTTTGAAAAAGGAAAAAAGAAGAAGAAAATGTTAGGAAGAATTTTATGTTTTCTTTTGCATCTTAATTGCTGAATTTTATGTTACAGATCCATACTTGAACACCGATGCTGGTACCATGTCTCCCTTTGAACATGGGGAAGTTTTTGTTCTTGACGATGGTGGAGAGGTTTGCCTTTTATTTTACTTTATTATATTATATTTTATATATATATATATATATATATATATATATATATATATATATATTTCCCTTGTTTATAAGATTTAATTTTATCCTTATGTACACAAGGGGGGGGGGGGGGGCGGTGGTGGGGGAGGGGGTGGAGGCTAGTGTGTGTCATAGGTGTTCATGCTATTGGCATATTAGTTCATAAAGTAAGAAATTGAATTTTATTGATGTCGATGGTGGAAACTTAAAGTAATGATATGATAATTACTTCATTTTTTTGCTTTTCTTCTGAAAGGTTGATTTGGACCTGGGTAACTATGAGCGGTTCCTAGATGTGACCCTTACAAGAAACAATAATATTACCACGGGAAAGATATATCAGGTGCTAATTTCTTCAATTCGGTACTAGATTTATTAACTTTATAAGATCAATAAGCTTCTTAATTTGACTATGTTGCTCTGTTTTAATCAGTCTGTCCTTGAGAAGGAACGAAGAGGTGATTATCTTGGAAAGACTGTCCAGGTGATTCTACATTTGGTAACTTAATTAGGCTTCTTATTTAACTTGCAGTAATAGATTACTAGTGACTGAGCTTAGCCATGTTTGAGTGGATTCCAGGTAGTGCCACACATAACAGATGCCATTAAGAATTGGATTGAATCAGTTGCTGTCATTCCTGTCGATGGAAAAGAAGGTCCAGCAGAAGTTTGTGTGATAGAGTTGGGAGGGACTGTAGGTATGAGCTATTCAAAACAAAGAGGCATATTATGTGCCAAATTATCTCTGTTGCTTAATTTTACCTGCAAGAGATAATTTTATTATATCATTTTGTTAGGTGATATTGAATCAATGCCATTCATTGAGGCTTTGCGACAATTGTCCTTCTCAGTTGGTAAGTTTGACTTTGTTTATGGGCTCAATTAAAAAGTATGGCCAGATATGTTATGAGTTTTACAGTATAAACAATTATGGTTAATTTGGACTTAATGTGCAATGCTGTTGCAATATATACGTTCAATTGATGCTCAAAATTGAGTATAATAACTTGTTCTGAGCATTCAGCTTACATGTTCTTTGGTTCTGAGTTTTCATCATGTTCAGAAATAATTATTCATGTTTATTTATTTATTTTTAATTTCTATCTCAGGGCAAGATAACTTCTGCCTCGTTCATGTGAGCCTGATACCAGTACTGGGTGTTGTTGGAGAGCAAGTAATACTCCATAACTTGTATATGAGATTTGCAAAGTATTAGTTGTCCACTTATTGGATTGTAAATGTAGAGATAAAGTATTAGTTGTCCACTTTTGTGTTCTCTTGTTTTGGAATTCTTTTTCCCTGCCTCTCCCCTTTTTTTCTCTGGGTAAATATAACTTCCTCTCTCTCTCTCTCTCTCATGGTGCAGAAAACGAAACCTACCCAACATAGCGTCCGGGAGCTGAGAGCATTAGGCTTGACGCCTCATCTGTTAGCATGTCGCTCTGCTCAGGTACACCTTTTCAATTTCTGGTTACTACATGTGCATAATGGAGTTAATGATTGTAACAGATCCAGCCTAGAATCATCTAGCAAAATAGAGGGAAAAAGATACCTTTGCATGCAAAACTTTTCTGTGGATCCATGTGAGCTTTCTTGTATTCCTTGATCCTCGTCTTAAGGGGGTGTGGCTGAGTCATATACCATTACAGTTTGGGGAAAGCTTACTGTGAGCCTAAATTATCAATTTATTTGTGGCTATACTTTTCTTTTAAGTATATTTTGCTGTATCAGTTTGGAACCAAAAGTTGTATATTGGATTGTCTCTTTTTACCCTGCTTTTGCACCTTGCCTGCATGGGGTCATAAGTTGTTCTTAAAACATTGAAATAGTCCCTGCAGTGGGTATCTTATATGTAGGTTTTTATTTCTTGTGTCATACTTGAAGAGGCATCAATCTTATCTATGGTTTGAGATTTAGCTGCTTGGTATTCATCATTTTTTGAAAATGTAATTTTGACAATATTGAAATAAATTCTCATTGAGTTCATTGCAGCCTTTATTGGAAAATACCAAGGAGAAACTTTCACAGTTTTGCCATGTTCCAGTAAGTTGTTGACATTTGCTTGGTGATCTTTCAAATGAACTGTATTTTCGTTGAGGATTTTTCATTGTCTGTATGGTCTTTCACAGGCTGGTAATATTCTCAATATCCATGATGTTCCAAATATTTGGCACGTTCCTCTCTTACTTAGGGTGGGTTAAATACGGTTCTTTGATTCTTCTGAGGCTTTGCTGCTTCTAGTATATTCCATCTAACATTTTCATTTTTGGATGTTTGACATTTACTGCTGTTTCAGAACCAAAATGCTCATCTCTCAATTCTAAAGCAGCTAAACTTACTTGAGTAAGTCTTTGTTCATCTTAAGGCTTAGATCTTGGCATCAGAGTGCTAATCGGCCTCGGCCTTTCAAAAGTTTTCTAGTATGTGATGAGACCCTGTCACCTTGGCAAATCATATGTGTGATCCTTATAAACTCCGACTATTTTAGTCAATTAGTTATTTTATTTTATATTTTATATTTATTTATTTTTATTGGAGCTGAGGCATAGATTGGATCTATGGACTGCTAACTGTAGAACTTTTGGACACTATAAAACTGAATGTGCCATCAATTTGGAAATAATATACTGAATGTGTGATGATTACATTAACTTTTAATAAATTTCTTTTTCAGTGATGCCGCAACTCCTGCTTTACAAGATTGGACCAGGATGGCTGAGACTTTTGATAATCTCACTGAATCTGTTAGTATTATCATTGATAAAATGTAATGGTTTTCTTTGAATATTTCCCACTTTTTCATGGAAAATAATCACCTGCTGCTACTTGAAGGTGAGGATTGCATTGGTTGGGAAGTATGTTGGCCTATCAGATTCATATTTGTCTGTTGTGAAGGTGCGATAATATAGCTTTTCTCCTGTGCTTAATCTGTAAAGCCTGCAATGTCAATAACTTATCATCAATTATTTCAGCAATTAGATATGTTTCTGAAAATTAATATTCCAAAGAATACTAGATGCTGATATGGAAAAAGTCCTCTTTTGTCTTTTATTGTTTTCCAATCTTGGAATATAGCAGACATGATGAAGTTCACAAGCAATAAAATGTCTTTCCATCTTGAATCTATGATTTTTAAAGCACAAGAGGATTATATAAAATGTTTAAACTTTCTATGACTAGACTATTATCATATTGTCCATTGATACTTGTTTTCACATGTTATATAAATTTTTTAAGAAATTGAAAGAATTTTAGTATAATTTAAACTTATAAACTTTGTGCAATTGCACTATCTATTTTAGCTAATAGGCAAAACATATTATTATTTTGGGCTATATATATGTTATCAATTTTTTATTAGAGGTTATTTCATATTGTATTTTAAAAATGCGTGCTTTACTTTAGTTGGATGTGGACTTGTGTTTTGTGCTTTGCACCTAGGCTCAAAGAGGCCTATGCGCCTAAATATGTTTTGACGCTTTTACCAACATTGAGTGAAGGTCAGTAGTTCAAATTTCCCATTCCCCCTCCCTTGAGGCCAAAACTTATATGCATATACATATACACATATATATTGGTCTTTAAATGGTGTCTTGTCTTTAGTTTAAATTATATCATAATATCATAAGAAGGTAATGGTACATCATTCACATAGCATTATGAGGGTTAACCTGATTGATACACTACTGAACTGCTCAAATTATGTAGTTTATTTCATATTATGGCTTCCTGTCTTTTCATACTTTGTTAGGATTAATCTAGTTACATCTCTATAGGGGTTTATACATGGTTTATCATCAGCCATTCTTGATGATATTCTAGGTCATGGATGACATACCATTCAATTGTAATTTCATCATGATGGTCAATCTGATTTAATAAATGAGATTTATTTTTTTCTTAAGGAAACTATTTGCCCGTCCAATTTCCTAGTAACTTTTTTCATTATGACTTCCTGGATTAACTGTGTCTAATTTGGCTTGCAGGCCCTTCTGCATGCCTGCATTGCATGTTCTTTGAAGCCATCAATTGACTGGATTGCAGCTTCTGACCTTGAAGATGATAGTGCTAGATTGGTACTGTTCCCTTAAGCTGCATTTGTAGAGGATTTTGTTTTATGTCTGGTGGAATTTGTCTCATTTAAAATTCTGTGTTCCTAATACAGACGCCAGAAGCACACGCTACTGCATGGGAGACTCTGAGGGTACAGTCTGCATTGAATTGATATTATCCTCCCCGCCCCCGCTTCTTTCTTCTAGCATTCAAGTGCTATTTCCCTTGATTCAAGACTCTGGTTTTGTCCATCACTCTTGAAACATGAAGATTGACATGTGCAAATCCATCTTTGGATTGCCCTGTCCCCATTCAGATATGTCCAAAACTGGCCAAATTAGGGGCAGGGTGGGTCAGGGCCTGTCCCTATGATTGGGTTTGATGTTTGAACTCCTTGTTCAGTAGTTTTGGTTGTCATTAATTAGCCTGTTCTGTTGATGGGCAGTTTTGGAAGATATATTATGATACAATAACTGGAAATATATGTTAGACCACTGATGGGGATTTCTAGTATATCTAATATCACATTGTGGAACAGCTTTCCCTGGCTTAAGTTCATTTATAAGGCCTAGTCAAAAGTCAAAAGTCAAAAGTTCGTATGGGCAAGTAGGTCCCATGTTTGATCTAGGCTGATTTGATAGTGAGCTTATTAATTCTTAGGTGCTTGCTTAATGTAGATTTTGGCAAGGAGGGGGTGTTTGATATTTAAATGTATAATTAGAACTGGTTCTGACAGAACTCCATTTTCAGAATGCTGCATGCGTCTTGGTTCCTGGTGGATTTGGAGATCGTGGTGTCACAGGTATGATATTGGCTGCAAAGTATGCCAGAGAGAACAAGGTTCCTTATCTTGGGATTTGCTTGGGCATGCAGATTTCTGTGATTGAGTTTGCTAGATCTGTAAGTGACATGTCTTTTGTTATCTTGTTTTCTTTCATTTAACAGGTTATATGAACCTTACAATAATTACTTGTTCTAGGTTTTGGGTTTGGAAAGGGCAAATAGCAACGAGTTTGATAATGAGACACCAAATCCAGTTGTAATTTTCATGCCTGAGGTATATATCTATCATGACATTTTTACCTTGTGATAGTTACCCTTGTATCAAGTATGCAATTATTATCATTTCTATTTTTTATAGGGTTCAAGAACTCATATGGGAAACACAATGAGACTAGGATCCCGAAAAACGCTATTCCAGACACCTGATTGTATTACTTCAAAATTGTATGTGATTTATCTCTAAATCTGATCACTTTCTAAAATACTAAAAAATAACATCCTGTTAGTCTGTTACTGCAAATTGAAATTGGTGACTCGATTACCTTTATGAAAATACCTTGTTTCTGTACAAAGAACACCTTTATTCGTAGATATCAGCCCTTGGATGACTAATTTATGTACCCATCTGGTTATTTGCAAGGACAGACAGCCATAACTATAAGGCTGGCCTGTTCCAGTGTCCAGTAGTCATGTCAGTGCTAGTGATGGAATGTATGGTATTGTTTTATAAAAACGATGAAGGATCATTTCCTTTTGAACATCTAGCTGGGTTAGTCTGTTGCTTCTGCTTGATATTATCCTGGTGAACTACTGCTACTGCATTTATTTGTCTCTTACATGAGGACCAGTTTTATCTGTTCTTTTTTGTTTTTTTTGTTTGTTTGTTTGTTTTTTTTTTTTTTGTGTTGTTGTTGATAAGTCTGTTCTCATCTCTCTCTCTATTCTCTTTGCCTTTTGGGATCCATTTGGTGCTACTTTTGCAACCAATAAGTCAGCCATCTCTTGTACCTATCAAAAAAAAAAAAAAATCAACTAGCTCTTGTACCTAGACTGATTACAATGAGACTGATTAAAATGGTTGAGACTCATGTACTGTGTAATTGAGTCTACTTTGTTGTTAGCATCCACCATTGTCCGTGCCTACATTTATAGTTCTTCCTGATTGCCTAGGTACCAAAATTCAGAGTATGTGGAGGAACGGCATCGGCACAGATATGAGGTTAGTTTTGCAATCTAATTTCAGTGGTAAAAAATGATCTTATCAGGCATTGTTTCTCTTCTAAATATATATTTGACATGGTATGATATAGTGTCCATTGCCTGGTGCAGGTAAACCCAGAGTTTATTGGAATTCTAGAAGAATCTGGCCTCAAATTTTTTGGGAGAGATGAAAGTGGAAACAGAATGGAGGTGGGTTTTCTGCTGATGAGTAATAATTAGAAGAGCTTAAGCTCACATGAACTTGAGAATTTCAGTATTGCTTATATTATAATTACAAGTTAGACTTAAATTTTATACTTCCAAAATTTTTCTTGTGTTTTGCAGATTCTAGAGCTTCCAACTCATCCGTTCTATGTAGGAGTGCAATTTCATCCAGAATTCAAATCACGGCCTGCAAGGCCCTCAGCTCTATTTTTAGGTACTTACTGAGAGCCATGCATATGCTGGTTGGAATTACATTCTAATTGAGCTATTTCTCAAGTTTTATATTGTTACCAATATCCAATCAAGTCCTTAACAAAACAATATGATGACCAATGATTTAAGGAAAGACAAGGTTCTATATAGAGCAGAACAGCTAGAAGGATTTGTATAACTGACCTCCAATAATTATTTGGATAAGGCTTGGCTTGTAGATTAGTATTGCCAATAGTTTTTTATTTTATATATTTATTTTTTTGCAAAAATTTATTCTGGGATAATGTGTTCAGCATTTATTTTTGTAATACTTTTCTGGTTTTTCACGTACTGTACTTTTGATCTATTCTTTTGTTTTCTCAATATATTATAAGTCACATTTATCATTGTAATTGAGCTCACAGTGGTGTAATATCATGTTCATTTTCAACAAAACAGTTTGAAAATGAAGTCATTTCTAGAAATCCTAGGAGAGGTTATTCTTTATAAGAAAACGGGTGGAATCATAAAGATGCTGCCCTGCAATGTGCTCCTTGCAGTTTCCTTGTAAATATGAATATACCTTTTTAATTCCATCTAGCATCCAAATTTCTCATCTGCAAATGCCTGTGGACTTTTCTGATATCTGCACTTCAATTTAACATTTATTCCTTTTCAATGTAGGTCTTATATTAGCAGCAACAGGACAGTTGGAAGCATATCTTGGCAGGCATCAGAATGGAAGTTGATATGCTAGTTTTCCCCATCTTAGTACCTCTTAAATCTTTTCTTTTAAGGTATTTTTTCAGGATTTCTTCTATAAAAAAAAAAGCATTTTTCAAGATAAGGAATTTTTGAGAAATATACCTCAGAAGAATTTGCAACTTGCCCTGTGGTTTCACTGCGTTGTGCACTTTATATAATTTGGGATGGGTTTGTTAAATTCTGTAGTAGATTGCAAATGGTGGGCCAAATCCATGTTTTAGAAGGAGCAGGTAAGATTAGGACCTTTTTCTCTGGTTCTAAATGCACAAGAATAGTTTCACGTGCACTTATGATATTGTGTATGAAATAAAAAGATGTAGCAGTCTGCAGATGGGGTCAGTTGGGTAATCTGTCTGACTGGTCTGTGTCCTTAATAGAAATTTAGAATAGGGTTAGGGTGGATTTCACATGCTCCTTATTTATTTATTTATTATAGATATGCTACTCTTAAACATGCCTTGACTGTGTCTACATGGCACCAACGTTGTGCTTGTAGTGGGACCTTGCCCTCCCAAACTTGGGCCGATTGCATTTTATGCTGTGCCTTGTCATGGGATGATATTCTTGCTATGGTCCCATAACACACTTTCAGCAGCTGTGATGTATGGGTATGCACAGTGTCTTGCCCAAGGTTGTAATTAGTGTGGTAATGCCACCTGAATTATAACATAGTTCATTTACGACATTTTTTCTCTGTACTTACAAAATATGTTTTAACATGTAATGTAGGAAAATTATTGATGCTGTCTAGCTGAGCAATGTGCATAGCTGTTTCCAAAGTGGATCCCTAGTGAGATGATTTCCTGCTGCATTTTGAAGTTATGGTGTTCCCTTGAGTCAAGTTGTCACTGTGATTTCAGTTTCATCTAAAGGCTGAGGTTTTGATTGAGAAAGTTATGTTCTTGGTCAGATGTTTGGATTTATAAATGTTGGTCCAATCTTTTGGACATGAAATTTACATAAGAACAGATGTCCACAAAATTTTGAAGTTATAGCGTTCCCTTGAGTCCAGTTGTCACTGTTATTTCAGTTTCATCTAAATGCTGAGGTTTGATTGAGAAAGCTCTCTTCTTGGTCAGATGATTGAATTTAAAAATTTTGGTCCAATCTTTTGGACATAAAATTTACATGTAAGAACAGATATTCACAAATTTTGGATGCACCGTGGCAATGATAGTTACTTGTTGACTCTTGTGTGTGTGTGTGTGTGTGTGTGTGTTTTTTTTTTTTTTTGGTTAAACAAAAAGGGTAGGGGGTGGCCAGTCTTGGAGACCCACTTTAGGCTCTCCCTAGCGTTCTAACTCAGAATGTTCACCCCAACAAAACCAAATGAGCGTAAGCATTTGTTATCGGTTCACTCACCCTCTATGAATGACATTCTTGATTTTTGCCAATGCTAAACATTGTAACTTAAGGTTTTAGACTTCTCTTACTGTTTATTAGCCGACAAGACAGGTTTTTGGATAGAAAATAGGACTCGGGGTTTTTTTTTTCTAAAAGCACTTTGATGTTTATATCAAAACATTATATACTTTTTAGAGATCCATCTTGTGCTTGGAGTGGCTCTTTTATCTTAATTTAGATATAATGATCTTGGTTTAGAAGATATTGCAAATAGGGATATCTGAAGATGTGAAATAATTTCAATCATGCGACTCGGCAAAGTATGAGCATATTGAATTTTCCAATTTATTAGATTTTTATATATAAACATACCTCTATATTTGAGTCTTTCCTAAAACAATTTTCGAATATTTTTGGGAATTGAGGTGCTTACTGAAAATCTATCGTATCTACAACAGTGAGAGCATAGTGACTTTTTATTTAAAGTTCTCCCATCGTACCAAATGATTATGAAATGCTTCATTCTTTTTTGAATCGACCTCTTGCATTTTTTTTTTCTTCTCACATTTGGTTAGAGTTTCTCTCTGTCTGAGTTTTTCATGAAATGCTAGATGAATTTATTTGAACTATTTTGTAACTTTCATCTAGTAATTTAATTTATTTTTGGAATATTTACATGGGCTAAACTTAAGTTAAATTATTTAGGCGTTATATTATACCTTAAGTTTTTTTTATAATTAAATTCAACCACATATTTGTATTAATTGGCCAACAAACTACATTGTTGAATATAATTGTTATTGAAACAATGATATTGCTTGTGTTGTACTGGTTAGCAATGCCTTATAATTAATTGAAAATCAAAGGTATAGATCCTATATTTTGTCTTTTCTAAATATATATTTGCTTCACAAAGTTTTATCACTCCAATTATCATTCTGAATTAAAAATAAAAAAGAAAAGAAAAGTTAAAACAGATTCTTCAACTATGTACGCTAATGAAACAGTGGAGAAATTTTGAGCTATTTTGTAGATTGATGTCAAAGAAATTTTTTTAAAAATATTTTTTTATAGCTTTTGATGTCAAAGAATTTGAATGTATAAGTATAACTTGTGGTACTTGGGGATTATAAAAAACGAAAAAAAGAATGTATAACTTGAAGCATTGTGAGCTACAATTGATCCCGCATTGTGAGCTACAAAAAAAGAATGAGAACTAAATACTATTGAAAAAAATTGTAAAAAATGTGTTGTCCTTTAGACTTATTATTATTATTTAAAAAAAAAAAAACCAAAGTGAAGAAAACCTCTGTAATCAAACTCTACTGCTTATTTATAAATCTGTAGACACTCAAACTCTGATCGAAGCTTTTCTGCTATCTACAAAATGCCGCAATGATATCATATATAAATCTGCAAAAACTCCAGGTACACTTCTTCACGATCCACGCACCATGATTAAGATTGTGCCTCTATTTACCATCTCATTTGTACTGTAAATATGAAATCTGTCTCTGCAGCTTCATTTGAGCATAGAATTTAGCAATAAACTCTTCTGCTCTCGAATCAATCCCATCTTCCTGCTCACAGCTGGGAACAATTTCATCATCTTCATCTTCATCTTCATCTTGACTCTTTAGAAAACTCTTCCTCCCATCATCATAGCCATAAGCTTGTTCTTCAGTGAAATCATCATCATAGTCAAAATCCACTTGTGGGTTGGTTATGCATGGAATGTTAGGCAAGCGGAAGCGCGTAGAGGCTGAACGACGGTTCATCTTGACATGGAAAATGGGGGTCTTATCGAAGGAAAGCTCGCGCTCCCCATAGTGAAGTTGATCCTGCCTAGCATTGTTGCCAAGTCTGTGAATGTACTGACGTAGTTCCATCATGATACGGCGTTTAAAGACACCACCTTTACGTGCCCATAGCAATGCTAAACGCAAGATGTTCCATGCTCTACGAGCTACACCACCGTTCTTCATTGGCATTTTCAACTTTCAAGCACAGGTATATAGAAAATTGAGTTTTGGGATATATAATATTGTAGGATTTGAAAGCAAAGATGTTTAGACTTTAGGCTAAGATTCTCAAACTTTTGGAATAGAAATGAGAAGTAGTATGAGTTTTTGAGAGAGTGCTTTTGGGTGTATTGAAAGATTTGGGTGGAAGAAAAGGTTGTTTTTTCTTGGAAGTTTGAGGTACTGATGATGGAAAAGGAGAAGCAGTGGTATTTATATTGTAGCAAATATTTGTACGCGGTGTTTGAGTGAGAGAAAAAAAAAGTTGTTTGTTTGGTGTGGGAGCGTGAACTGTGGGTGGAAACATCGTGGAGGACACCGTGGAAACGGCTAAACGCGGTGACTCATTATCAATCTAGAGATGTATTTTTGTTTCCAAATGTGCCCCCCTAAGATTGTTGAAAGTTCTTACTCATTGGAGCAACATTAATTGTTTTTGCTTCTTACTTGGAATTCAACCAAATATTATATATACAAAAAGCCAAATAATAATATGATAGTGCAAAAAGTTATTATTTCAAACTAACTCAATTAAGTTTGGGGACAATATCTTTTTATTTATTATTTTTTTTATAAGAGCTTATATGATTAATGATTGGTGTATAATAAAAGTGATATCAATTGTAAACCTAGAAAAAATGATGTTATTTTACTCATAATAGATCATTTTAACAGTTGTGAAAAAATTCGATCTTAAGTTGAGTATATCAACAAATTAATTAACTTGCCACTAGCTTGGAGAAGAAATTTTTTTAGGAGATGCTAAATGCTAAACATGTTGAAAACGAAATTGATGAAAGATGAAAAGAATAATAAAATGAATTAAGAGTAAGAGGGTCATAGTAATTTTTAATTATGATATTGAGTTCTCTAAGTTAAGGGCTAATTCTGGCTTCGCATTTGATGCTTACTTTCAAAGCCTTAAATTGATGAAGTAAATTAAAGTTCTAAGAAAAAGCAACGATTAACCCTATGTTTACCTTTTATTTAGCTTGCAAGAAATGGACATACTTATATTATTATTGCTTTGAAACAAACTCTAACTTGTCTAATGTTGATTGGAACTTTCAGATTAATTAGTTTTCTTTTTCTATACTGTTGGTCTGTTCTGATGAATCTAATAATTGAACAGCTACCAACAACCCCTTTTTTTTTTTCCTGTTCCTGAATGTGGTACATAACTTTGAATATTAATGGTTCTTGCTTTGTCCTAGCCAGAAGGGATTTGGTAAACCTAACCAACACAACAGTATGCTATTTGTTTTTATTATACCTAGGAAATATGATTTGAACAGTTGTATTCTATTTCTATAGTTCTTATTTTTATTTTTATTGAATGATGACATTTAAAAGATTATGTGATAGCCGTTTGGTAAGGTCATTCCAGTCATATGCTGAAAATGAGGTTAAAGTTCGGAGAAAGGACCCTCACGCCTCACCTACACGAAATCAACGCTTCTAGTTGGGTTTTAGTTGGATTATACTTTATATGCCTTTTGCCTCCTAGTGTTTTTTTTATATAAAAAAATATGGCAATCCGACACATTTTCTCTTTATCACTTTTTTCATAATAACTTATTAAAGTGATAAGTTATAATTAAGATAATATAACCGTTCATTTTCACATTATTTATCTCTAATATTTATATTTGTTCTATGTGCCACCTACAAAATGCTACAACAATAGTTACAAAAAATATTTTTTTTGAGAAAAAAAAAAAAAATATATATATATATATATATATATAAATTTTTGTGTGACTTTTATTAAAAAAAAAATCCTAACAAAAGAGAAAAAAATAACATAGAAATAATCAAGCTTGTTCAAAAGGGTAACAAAAAAATCCCAGTACCAAAAATAAATGCATAACTTTTGTTACAATTCTCCCATGTTACTGAAAGTGAGTGGTGAAAAAAAAAAAAACAATAAGTCCATGTAAAGTGATAGTAGCCTGTTACTTACTAGAGTTGGGATAAAAATTGTGAATTTATTTGCAGTAGAAGAAGAACTCAAAGATTAAAGACTCTCTCCGAGTAAAAGTCAACTAATTTCTTTTTTTAATTTCCGAAAGTAAAGAAAAGGAATCCTAAGCTTTTAGAGGGAGCGCTCACGGCGCTGTTGAATGGTTCTTTGAAAGCGACTTCTCGTGTATGGTGCCTTGGATCTCACCTAAACCGTGTCCTGTGAGAGGTACTAATTATATGATTTTTTTAAAACTTAAATATAAAAAAAATCATAATGTGAACACATATATAATAATAATAATAATAATAATAATAATAATAATAATTAGAGAATTAATGCCACATGATTTCGGATTTCCCTCATAAACAAATACCAATATCGGCAATTATTAGACGAAGAAGTTGACAAGCTTAAGTCAATGGAAGGGAATCAAGATTCAAGAGAGCCAATGCGTTTGCATGAGCTGACTCTGTTACCACTCGGATTTATGACTCCTGTTCTAACTCTAAGCCTCATGGTTCCAACAAAATGGCATTCGCTAGTACAATTGCCTTGCTTTGAATTCACATAAAATTTAGATTGTGATTTAAGTTTTAACTCTCACCACAAAGCATTTTCAGAATGTATTGCACTTTTACCGTGAACAAAAATGAGGTACAGTATGTTAAGTACTGTTCTTTAGGTTCTTATCTTGAGATTCAGCCATGTGGCTACTTAAATAAAAAGTACACCTTCATTTAATGAGAAAAAATTCATATGAAAAATCTTAAAAATAAAACTTAAGGAACAACACCTAAATACTATACTTAAGTCTTGCTCTTTCAACCACCGCACACCCTTGGTACAGTGGTCACCCCATAAGTATAAATACTTGTGGGGTGTGGAGGGTAAGGGCCGGGTTTCAAGTCTCCAAGAGGGAGTTTCACACACATATACACTTGAATTAGGTTAGAGTAGAAATTCTATCTTGTATCAAAAAAAGTCTTGCTCTTTCACTATTTAAATGACTTATTAACTATTAAAAGTCTTATAATTCAATTGTTATTGTCTAATATTTTCAATAAAAGTATTTAAGGTTAAATCCCTCATCTTTCAACTATCGAGTTATAAAAAAAAAAAAAAAACTTATTATTAGCTAAAATTGAATGATAATTGGATTAACTACATATTTAGAGAAGTGAATATTTGTACAATCTTATTGGCTTATATGGGGGTAGAGCTAGATTGAAGATTTTGTTCTTTTCTCATCCTGCCCTTAGAAATGCAATCTGTGTGTTTCTTCTGTATTGGTTTCTTTATCTTAATGAATTATTCCTTCTATATATAAAAAATGATATTTGAATTGTTTGGGCTTGATTTATGGTTGTCAGTAGTACATGTTTGCCTATTGTCTATATTATGTTGATAGAAGACAGGGGGGTTGATTCAAATTTTTGGTGTTTTCGTAGAAGTTTCCCATTCTAATTTGTAAGAAAGAAAAACTACTTTAAGGGCACCTTTAAAGAAGTGACTCTATCAGATCACCAATTTAAACTTTAAAGTGAACTAGCTGGACCATGCTGTACCATGGAGTGTGGACCATTTTTTCATGGGCCTAATAAAACAACTAATACTCACAGGAAAAGAAATAAAAGGGTTAAACTTGTATAGTTGGGTGCCACCAGTTTCATATTTTGGTGGCCCCCATTACAACTTGCTCTTTAATTCATGCCAGAAGAACAGTCTGAATTTGAAGGAAGAGAAGTGTAAAAGTTCAAACCTCCAGCTATTGATTATTACTATAGTGCAAATGAAGCAACGCAAAAAAAGCACGAATCATTCATGACTAAGTAAACGCATTATAAGTGAAGCAACTACCTAGCTGGCACCCTCATGTTCCTCTGGAAGCTACGAACATTACTTACCAAACACCAAAACATATATACCTTACGATTACCACGTAACGTAAGTACTGGAATTTTATGTATATAAATACTAGAGAGAGCGTAGCTTTTCAACACAGGTTGCGTATAGACAATTGATTGTGAGATGTGATAATTAGAAGTTTAATTGGACCAAGGTTGGAAAATTCTAAGAAAAAATTGCTTAAGAAATTTCACCATTAATTAATCTCATTGTACACTAATTTGATGGAAAATTGCAATTAATATATCCACTTGAAAAATAATAAAGAAGGTATTGGTGCATGGAAATTGTATCTGCTATCAGCCACTAATCAGCTTTAAAAATAAAAGCTATTTTTAGAAACATTTTATTGGAGGAATGATAAAATAATAAATGTTGTTGATTGCTTGTCTTAAGGGCATCCGTTAACATGATCCTTAAAAATATATATATCAATTTTGTTGTTGGGACTTGGGACAAGCATTAATTTGTGTTGTTTTGGCAACATTGTCATCTTTTAAAAAGACTTAATGGTGATGCGTACATCCATTTAATATTAGCTTAGAATCCTCGTCAAACATATGTATAATTATGGTTATGGTGACTCTTGTGAAGTAACACAAAAATACTTAGGGTGTGTTTGTTTAGAGGTGAAATATGATGGATGGAAAATTTTAGAAAGATCATGAGAATGAAAACTTTTTGGAGTGTGTTTGATTGGATGAGGAGGAAGGAAAATGAATGGTAGGGGTCTAGGTGTTTTCTTCCCGGGCTCACCAAAAAGATTTCTTCTCAAAATTAAGAGAAAATTGAAGGGAGAAAATTGAGCTATTTAATGGATAAAAATGCCCTCGTGCACTTGCACATGGGCTTTGTCTGGCTTATTTAACTTTTTTCCCTCCCTCCTGGATGTTGCCTCCTTTTCTTTTTCTTTTTCTTTTCTTTTCTTTTCTTTTGCGTTCCTCTGTGTTTTTTTTTTTTTTTTGGTTGTTTGTCACATTTTGGTTTTAATTGGGCAAAATTTTTAACAAGAGTATATGAGTAAATTTATTCAAATTTACTTTGTTCTTCTCTCCACTTTTTGATTCCTAACCAAACAAAAAGAAGGAAAATCACAATCTTTTCTATCCTCCCACTTTTCTACCCCTCCAATCAAATGGACCCTTATAGAAGCCAATATAGTTTGCTTAAAAGATCCAAAACCTATATGTCTATATATGTATTTAAAGCAAAGCTAAGAAAAAATTCAACTAGATTTTAAATTTGATTTCAATTGTTGTCTAGTTTTGTGTCATGTGTCATATCTTTTTTTTTTTTTTTGGTTCTAAGTGAGTTAATATTATGCAAAAGACAAAGAGTATAATATCTGTAAGTGCACAATTTGTACTCGGTCCAGTCACTAGATGGATTCAGGCCCAAAAAGCTTTATACAATAACATTTGTAGAGTGTGGGCTTGAAACCTAGATTATGGATATTGGATAAAGAGAAAAACAGGCTAGATTGCCGTTATCCGCGTATTCAATAAATGAGAATAGCAAAGAAACTCTCCTCGGACGTAAACCGATGACCACTTGTATTGCCTTTCTTTCTTTAAGAACAATATTACAATTACAGTTCAAATATTCAGTCCTTTTCTCCTTTTTCCTCTTCTTCTTCTCTCGTTCTCTTATATCCATCTTATTCTTCCTTTCTTCTTCCACGTGTAACACAGATCTTCCAATTAGATACTTGTCCCATCCAGCACCTTCTTGAAATCTTCAAACACTAGCTAGAAGGCTGAACATTACTGTTCAGAGGTCATTTCTCCATTAATGCGGTCAGGGAGGTAGGTGCAGGGTCTTTAATGCGGTGGTAGCAGCATTTTCCCCTCTAATATTTCTCGTACGTTCCTCTTTCCAATAACTATGTGGATCACGTCTTTACCCAACAGATCTTCCGGAATTCTCTCTCCAAACACCTTGGCATGTCCTATGACCTTTACTTGACCCATCCGAGGAGATACTCCTCGGACAGCTCCTCCAACCCTTGTAGCATGAACTGGCTTGCGGGCCTCAAAGGCTCTGCTTGGACAGGCTTACTCCACAAAATCAGGCCCAAGGCTCAAATACATATTTTATTCATTTTACCCCCACAATACCAATAAATGATCAAAAACTCAAAAAAAAAGAAAGTAAAATCATGTATATATCCAAAAATAAAAAATAAAAAAATAGGTAAACTTATGTATATATTTATGGCTTAAAAAAAGTGTAACTCTTACACTAGGTATACTTTAAACTCATATGTGTACGTAATTTTGATTGTTTTTAATTGTACCATATACATGGGTTATACACTAATAATTTATAATTTATCTTTTAGCTCAATCAGTTGGCATATTTTAATATTTTTAACAGAGACATTATAACAAATGTTCGGCTAATTGAACTGTGATTAGATATACCAAGTATCTTTAGAATTTCAATGCACTCAAATTTTTCATGTGAAGTGTTATTCCAATTTTACTCTAATTTTGTTTCAATTATATTTACATTCAAATCCATACATCTAAACTTAAAAAATATATCTTAAAAAAAACATAAAGGATATAAAAAGATTCAATACAAATTTATTATACTTTTATGTCATACTCTTAATTTATAAAATCTATTACTTATTATAATATATATATATATATATATATATATATATATATTCTAATAAGTAATAGACTTTATAACTTCTTCTATGTATTTATAGATGATCTCTATTTACCACAAAAAAAAAAGAAAAAAAAAAAGAATCCAAGTCTCACAGATAGCCAAAACACATATTAGAATAATGCAAATTTCATAGCAACTCCATAGGTATTTATTAGGACGAATGTGCTAAATTATTGGGAAATTTAGACATCGGTTGATAGAATTAACAAGTTTTAAACCTAAATTGTTAATTAGATTAATTATGAATAAATCTTGTTAAAACAAACTAACATCAATATCATGCACAATGGAAATGTAAATAAGACAAGATATGATGACCCAGGAAAACCAATGAAACAAACTACTTTCATAGTAAAAAAACCTGGGGGGAAACCTTCCCGAAAAGAAATTCACTATAGTAAAGAGGAGTTTCAGATCTAGTACAAAACCTTTGTCCTTAGACTATACAATCCCCATAGATGAACTTACAGCAGAAACCTTCTACCGCTTCAAAACCTCTGAACTCTTCAATATATGAATGCCACCCTTTTGCACGAATCTCAGTACGTGACTAACCAATGTTGTAAAGCTCCTAGTACGTGACTAACTCACCAATTTGAAGAAGATTGTTGGCTGCAAAGTTCTTCACTTCATTAATAATGAAGATCAAGAAGCACTTGGTTACAAAACCCTAAGACGCAAAGATGCAGTAGCTTCTTTTAAAGAGAATAAGACATCGATCACCTTTTGCATGTGTTCTCCTTATATTCTTTTATGTGACGGCCTTTAAAATAAGTTTTATATATGTCTAGGGTTGTAAGAAAAGAAACCCTACATATATATGCCAGCAACGGCTGAAAATCACATCTGGAAATCTGAATTTCATAATTCTCGATAGATAGTATCTGTCGAGCCTCGATAGATAGTATCTGTTGAGCAACTGTTGAGTTTTAATGAATCAACACTTCTTCACTTATTTCTTGGACAGATTTACATGGCTTCAATACTAGACTTGAACTCTTGTTCCTTGAAGTATTTAACACATCCTAGATCTACCTAATTATAAGTAAAGTGTGTTTTGTTATAGGATTAGCCAATTCTAAATGACATATGTTCCTAACATCATTCACATATGTCCTAACATGAATCAAAATAATCAAATGGCTTATCATGTGTGATAAAAATAAAACCCTTGAAAATAGCTATAAAAATTATATTTCTGTTCTATATATTACTCTGATTTAAGCCAATACATTATTTCGGTCACCAATAATGCACCTCTTCAATACGACACTTGATTTAAGGTTTATGACTTTATTAATTTAGGGTTTATGACTTTATGGTTCTTCTAATGTAGATGCTTCCAAATATTCCGTCACATGCCACATTTGTTGTGCTAAGCAATCCCACATTCATGTCATTGTTAGTCAGAGATTTGTGGAAGTGGAACTAACTTGTATTTCTACAGCTGTAATGTGTTATCATGATTGTTTTCTAAGTCTCCCACATCATTTAAAATCTAGGCCCCCTCATATTTTTCTTTTTTGGTCATATTTTATTTGACAAGTTATCTTTATAGTTCTGAATGTTTGATTGTTAAGAAGTAACATGTTCATAAAATGAGTGTGACTGAAATAAAAATGTATATTAGAAAACAATATGATTCACAATGAGAAAATTTGTTTGAAGATAGGGGTCCCCTATCTATCTATCTATATATATATATATAATAGGTGAAGCAGAGAGAAACTCCAATTGGAATTCTAAATTAGAATTCTAATCTATTATTGTACCACGTGTCAATGTAAATATGAAATTGGATTCTAATTTGTAATTCTGATGTGCTTTTTTTTTTTTTTTTTCCACACCCGTGTATTTTCAGGGTCACCTCTCTTTTCCACACTCACGTATTTTCAAGCACCTCCCTTTTCCACATGGAATTGAAAAGAATCTCTCGGTATCAATGATGCATGTATTTGGGTATTTTTGTATCTTATATAAGAAGAGGTTCTCCAGATATTCTGATTGTACTTGTTTTTATAATTTTCATGGTCCTGGTTTATGCTCTGCAAAACGAATTCCAACCATTCCTAAAGTTTGATTACTACTTTATTTCATCTGCCTACACTGTCGTTCCTTTTTGTGTAAATTTTTTATTGTTTAATTATATAATTTTGTGGTTTTCCTATTATTGATGTTGTATATTTATACTTTCTTTCCTTTTTGTCAATAATTTTTATTATTAATTATAAAATTGTTTTGTTTTCCTATCATTGACATTGCATGTTTCTTTTCTTTTTCATAACACGTTATCAGCACGAGTCTCTACCCAATTTCGAAAGAAAGTTGTAATCACATTATTCTTTAAATATCAAAGATTATTTGTATAGTTTTCTCAACTCACTGTAAGTTTTCTTTTAAGGAATTAGTATTTATCCTATTTGTTTGTCTTTACGTTTTATGCTCATAATTTTAGTGATTTTTAATTGATAAAAAAAATTTTCTATGAGATTCACGTTATTCTATTATTATATATTGTTATGAGATGCACGTTATGAGATTTATATTTAATTGATTAAAATATTTTGTTAAAAATGGTTTGTGATAAAGCAACTTAATCATAGTTATATGTACCGTGTATGAATCAACCTTGAATATATATGTCTATATAGCATTCTTTCATTAGAATTTTGTATGATAAAAATATTTGTTAAAAAATTACATAATACTAAGTTTTATTAAACATGAATAAACTAAGTCTTTTAAACATGACTAAACTCATGATAAATAAATAAGTAAATAAATAAAAGACAAAACCAATGGTATCACTTAAATAATAAAATACAATATATTTATTTCCATTGTTTTATTAAATTATATCTATTCTCGTGCGGTAGCATGGGTTACATACTAGTTGATATAAAAAAAAAAAGATAATAAAGAGTTATTTGAGATGGTTTGGTCATGTGTAAAAGAGCGTGATTAAAGCATGATTACTAAAAAAGAGTGAGTTCAATCAAGTTAAGAGAATGAAAAAAACCCTAAAATAGCATTAGTAGAAAGAGAAAAAAAAAGTATTAATTAAAGAGTTTACCAAAAGTACAACATTGAATAGAATAAAATGACGCAAAGGAATGCATGCCATAACCAATCTATTTAGGATTTATAACCTTGCCCAACAGTTTTTGGACTAATTCTTGTCGTTTTTTATGTTGTAATTTTATTTGTTGTTAGGTAATTAAAAGCACATTAATAACTCTATTAACAAACCAAAGATTACATTTAAGTCAGGCCCCCTATAGGATCATTGAGAATGTAGACCGTTTAACCTTCTTATAATTAACTTAATCAATCTTCTAAAAAAGCTTAATTAAGGTGAAAATATATAATTAATTACTGAATTTGGATCATGTTTTATTTTAATCTCTGAAATTTGGGGAAAAAAATAATGCTAAAAAAGTAGTAAACATATCAAGTTAGTATCTTCTCAAAAAAAAATTTAAGTTAGTACATCCGTAACCTTCTTGTTATTTTGTAGAATTTTGTTATGGAAGTACTAATTTAGTTCGTAACTTTCTAATCTTTTAATTTTTAGGATTTGGTGCCGGCCACTTCTTAAAAAAAAAAAAATGATTTGGTATTGCTTAAGGCTGGTTGACAATAATATTGGAGAGATTTGGTTAATCTTTAGAGATTTAAAATTTTCATACGGTATCATTGAATCGTTCATTTAATTAAATTATGATTATAATTATCAAAAAATAAATAAATTATGAAGGATTTTCCAGCCCCTTTATTGTCGATGTGAGTTGTGGGCCTTGTGGGTTTTAAGGACCGCCTCTAAATTATTATAATTATGTACATGGTTGTTTTTATATATGTAATTTTTTTTTTTTTGAAACCTATTTAAATATGTAGTTGGAAGTATCAGTTACATTGTTTCCCAAAGATTAAAAGTATCGACTATAGTTTATAACTGAGGCACTCCTAAATTCAACGTTTTACCCTCTAATGTTTTCAACAGAGGCATAGAGATATAGGAGGTCAAATTCTCCATTCCATACCCCTTTTATGTACATTGAAATTTTTATTCCTTTTTGTTTTTCTTTAATTTCTGGTATATATGATAAATGGATTTAATGGAACTACATTACTGTAAGTGCACAATTGCACCTGGCCCCAAGAACAGTTACGGGCCCAGGCCCAATGAGCCTTAAACAATATGAATTTGTAGAGTGTGGGCTTGAAACCCAGGTTAGAAGTATGTGGGGATTAAATGACAAACTAAGGATTTCGAATACTTGGAAACAATAAGGAATATTGTAAATTGGCCTCCTCGGACGTAAGCCGAGAGCTGTTCTTATATTATCTCCCTTTCTTAGTCTTTTCTTTCTTTTTAGGTTACAAAAAGTCCTCTCCTTTTCTATTCCAGGTTTCTCCTTAAATACTCCTCTTTTGAACACTTTGTACACGTGTTGCCCCACCTCCCCCTTAGCCTAGATATTTCCCTTCTCAGTGCCTTTGAATAGTAACCAGAAGTTTCTCTTCTACTGTTCAGGTGTCACTTCCCCATAAATGCGGCCAGGGTGGTAGGTGCAGGGTTTTTAATGTGGAGGTAGCAGCCTTTATCTTTGACATTTCTTCAACACCGGTGCTTCTGGGGCGTTCTAGGGTTCACCCCTTTTAACTATTGGCCTTAACCATGTCATCCCCTAATCTTTACTATGAAATCCCGAGTTCTTCAATGTTCATCCGAGGATAAAGTCACCCTCGGCTGGATCCTCGGATCCTCGGCGTATGGGCCGACCCATAGTACTAACACTTTCTAAACCCAGGATCAGGTCGGCCGTCCTTAACACGGCCCAAAAGGCCCACGTTCCCATCAGGATCTTTTTGCCCCCCACAATTACTAAAAGACATGTTGGTGCGAAAGAATTTCTTAATTTCCATAAATTTCCACCTCTATACTCAATCAATTTCATGTATATTTAAGACGGAAAATTCTCCAATGCAGGAAAATCAGTGATGCGCACTTGCACCTTACAACAATCAAGGAGGTAATCAAAACATTCCAATTAACAATTTCCAACTTTTTTTCACGCAAGTTTCTTTTTAAAGAATTATTTGGTATCTCAAACTAGTTATTAGTGACAACAATATGTGCTTTGTGTTTCTTCAAATATGTTCAATTAGTAAGGTTTGTTGTAAAAGAATAATGAACCTACATCAAATCTTGTCCAAATCAAAATTTAAAAAAAAAAAATCATTTTCATGATGTGATAGTAAAGAATAATCATATAGAGATGTTAGAATTATAGTCAAATGAATAAATTCAGAATTTCTTAATAGCTTAAATTTTTGAAACAATTGATAATTTATTATGTTATCAAAATTAAAAATTATGTTTTGAAATTATTATTATTTTAATTATAGCTTAATAGTTTAGGATTAGATGATTTGAATTTTGAATATCTCTATTAAAAACATTATAAAATATTAACTAATTGAATTAAAAGATTCTTAGTGAAATTATATTTTTTCAAAGCATAATTTTTTATACCCCATTTTATTTCTAGTTATAGCTTTTTATAAAGTTAAAAAAGAAAAAGAAAAAAAAAGCTCTCTCAAATGAACATTGAACAACACAGGTAAAGATACTGAACCATAAAACTCTTTTACTTAATTAACCGAAAATACACTACAATATCTTTTTAAATTATAAGTAGGAATTCATATTCTTAGACGAATTCCTTATAGAAACCAAAGAAGCAGCTGGAAGATTATGCGTGTACGCGAGTACGTACCGATCATAAGCAATGATTAAACGAAGATATGGGACCCATCACCAATTATACATGTCCAAATGAAGTAGATGTCAATTGGTGGCGGACCCCACTGTAACAAATGTGATGAAGATGTACTGTACTAACATGGTCACGCAGACTGCATGGACGCATGTTTTAGGGTCATTACATGGAGTCTCATATCATATGCAATTTTTTTTAAGTATTCTAAAAATCAAAATGGGAAACTGTTCATCAAAAAATTAGGTGGCGAGAGAGAGAGACAGCGAGGACCAGTTCAAAATAAATCAGAAACCTACGGCGTAGGAATGAGTAAAGCAAGAGCTTTGTCCTTTTTCTACAATCGATTTCTTAGCCTGAAAAACCGCCCTCACGCCAATTTTTGCGTTGACAAACCATGCTACCACCAATTTTTTGTTTTAATTAAATAATTAATTTTACTACTATGTCTATGCTATGGCTGCCACATATGCCTATTTTGCCCATTTTCTTCTAAATTCTATTAACTCTTTTATACACATTGATTAGGTTGAGGTCTAGTTAAAAAAAAAAGAAACAAAGTTTGAGTTCTCCTAGTTGGAATGCATTGCTTGTGAGTTAGCTTGATGATCATTAATATTCATGATTTACCATATACCTTTCTACATTTATGAATTTTTAAAATATTAGCAAATTATGTTGTAGCATGGTTTTTTCAATTTCATTTCATGATTACATCATTGCCCATTTGCCCTTCTATAGACACATATGATATATGTGTGGATCGACTTTGCAGAAGATTGTGGGGCACATGTTATCCCTTTATAATTCTATTGAAAATGCAAAACATGATTCTACCTCTTATAAATAAATAAGGAAACATAATTAAGCTAATGCTTATGCCATTGGATTCCACTTAAAGATTATATTAATTCTTGATGTGCGTGCTCTCTCTCTCTCTCTCACGTACACACATACATATGTCAATTGGCTGAGTCACTTCAACTAGAATGAATACTTAAAAACTCACCACATAATTCATTAGTTTTTATAACTACTACATTCTCATAAATTTATTACACTGTCGATCTGTAATGTTAAATATTCTTTTTTGAGGTTTTATTTATTCTGGTTTTTTAAAATTTCACTTTTACAGCTTATACTTCTACGCTTACCTCTTTTTCTTTTGAGGGATACACTGATTTATTTTTAAACGCAATACTAAACCACTAAAAATAAAGTTATACAAACTCTAACACGTTGTTGTGAACACTCTGAAAGAAGCAAACCTCATATAAACCATTCCTATATATAACAACTCCTATTAAATTTATATTAGGGTATATACCTAGCTAGCACCCTATTGTCTTGGTATATATAATTGCTTGCTCCTGAATTTCCCACCAAGGCTCTCTTCCATCTACCCCTGCTCTGCGCAGGGTTAGGGCAACTAACAATTCCTTCACAGCAAAGAGAATCCCTTTTCTCATCACCCTTTTCCTAATGGAACAAAAAGCATCAAACTTCATCATCAACATAGACCCTAACCCAGAAAACAACATCAAGACCAATCAGGTTTCTGACTATGAGAAAAAGAAGCGTGGTCCAATGCACCTTGTTAAAGTAGCATTGTTTATGATCCGAAGCCGCAAGTCCAATAAACTGAAACCCCTTCCTGTGGACGTGGCGCCGTCTAAGGACTCGTGGAAGGGTCTTGTGGCGTCTATGCGTCCCTTGCACCTTCAAAACGATCAAACATCTCCGCCACCCTCCATTTTTGAAGCCCCTAAACCTATTGTCACGTCGACAATGGTCGAATACTCTGAGGATTTACATTCACCCACGTATCAATCTGGGGCAAGCTCTTCTTCGAGTTCTGAAGATGGTATGAGCCGCTATGCCTCCGCGGTTAACCTCCAGGAGCTAAACAAGGATAATGATGAGGATGATGAAGATGAAGATGGTGGGGACGAGATGATTGATGCAAAGGCTGAGGAGTTCATTGCTCAGTTCTATCAACAAATGAAGCTGCAACAAATGGACTTGGTTGATGATGGTCATTAACAAGGGAGGATTCAGAGGTCAATAGATTGAAGGGTGGACAGAAAGGGAACCTTTGGTTTGGGGTTTGAATGTTTTAGTATTTTACTACTTTGCATGCATGCATCATTTTTATTCCCCTAGTTTTTGTTTTTTTTGTTTGTTTTGGTCATGGTAAAAGTTTATGGGCCAAGGGATTAAGATTGTTGGAATCAATGGGTGAATAGTATAGAAGAAGATACAGAGATTTACAAGGACTATAATTTAAAGAAGGGTTGGTGTTATTTGGGAAATAGAGAAAAGATATGTGTTATTGATTATTAAGTCAATTCTTAGAAATGTCTTTCTGTACTTTTTAGGTGTTAATTCCGTCGAAGAGAGCTAAGGTATCATTTGTTTTTGTGTTCTTTCTCTAGTATGTTTATCCATTGTAAATGTATCAGAAAAACGGGGGGGATGATGCTTCTAATTTTTCTTGAATACTTTATCGTCTGAAATGATATTTGATTTTTGGCTTGATTTGCCTTAATTTTTTGTTGCATATAGCTTAAGAGAGAGATATATCGCCATAAATTTATGTTGTACAGTACCTGTAAATGGTGGAAGCTCAGCTTTCTGGGTAGCAGGGTTGGTTATAATCATGCTGAAATCACCATGATTCAATGTTTGTACATCTACTAGCTTGAAAGAAAAGAAAACACCACATCTTTTCTTGACATAATTCATACATTCACATATCGAGTGAATTGCCAAAAAATCTGAAGAGGGCCATTAATTGGTGTAAGCTTTTAGAATTGATGTTGTTTAGCCATGGATTGAGATCAAGTGTAACATGCAATTGCAAAGAAGGATTGAGATTGAGAGTTGAAAAAAGTAACTTTCAATTTCAACTGTTAAATAAAAAAAATATTAGAAGGAAGTAAAATGTCAAAAATGTAAAAAATTTTGTGAAGGAACGGAGTTAACTGCAATCCATTCAGCCACTATCTGAAATCTATTACAAATTATTTGGCAGCATAATGAAGTGTTGCCTTGAGTATCAGGACTCAGCAGGAGTGAGTGCTGCAATAATTTATAATGATAAACATAAAGAGGTCGACAATAGAAGAAGATTTACAGCATCTGGAACAAAATGCAAAACAATATTGATTAGAACAAAATTCTGGTAAGAGAAGATTTACATTCGTTACTTCATTTCGTTGTGATTTCATCTAATCACTAGGTCAAGACAGTAACAATGATTCAGAGTCAATTATTTGGAAATCATAGAATTAGTGAGAATCAAAGTCAGCTGAATCCATTATATTGAATAGCTAGGCGTACATGTCTGGCTTGGGACAAACCTCCGAGGTTATTGCAATGGGCCGGCCAGGCCTACTTCCTGAACCCAGACATTACAGAATATATACAAAGGTTTTGTTTTGTTTTTTGAGTGCAAATGGAAATATCGTTAAAAGCTTGAGATTTAGTAGCACATGGTCTTGGGTCGGCAACCCCCAAATGTCCCAATAGTTGGCTTACAAGAAAAGAAGGCAGAACAAAATACAACATGTATAAAAGACTCCTAAGAATCAATTCTTGCCTTTGCCAAAAGATGAGCACAAAAAATTTCTTTGACGCTGCCTCTCTTTTTGTGGTGAATTACCATATCCCTTTCTTGCTAAAGCATACCAAAAGAACTTTCATAAGTCTTTTTGATGATTTTTCTATTTATTTTTTCCCTTTTTAACCAGTTTCTTTCCTCTGATATTGGACAAGTCAGAAAATGGCACTGTTACAAAGTTATTGCAGAACAAAAGTCCTTTATACAAACAATCAAAGAGATAAAAACAAATTGCATGAGTTGTTGTAAACTACTAAATTTCGAGTTTTTTTTTTTGACAAATATCAAACAAATAAAATAGTTTCACAAATGTGAATTTATATTAATGAATGAGTGATATAATTCTCTGTAATTACAAAAGAGTGATTATTGATTCGATACTTTTGAAAGATTTGTTAATTGGAATTATAGGAAAGTAATCTTGATTCGAATAACAATCAATATCCTTCAATTGGATTGAGGAATGGATCAAAGGTTTTTAAAACAAAATTACAACAAAATTTCTGGCTATAAGATTGTTAGAAATGATTTGTTCTTCATGTTTTTTGTGTATTCTTCGTGCGTTCTTCATCTTCGAAGGTTGTTGTTGTGAAAGTTCCTTAGGGCTTTGGAGGCTTAAATCTGTAGAGCTTCCTCGATTTTTTGGTCTCTTGAAGTTTTTGGAGGCTTTAAAACTTGATCCCAGTGAACTTTGAGATCTAAGAAGATTATTTGGACAATTTCTTTTCAAATATTCTTTGTATTCTAAGGTTGAAGTTCTTGGAGGTTTTAGGGCTTGATTCTAGTAAAGCTTTTGTACGTACTTCTAAGCGCTTCTAAATCTTTTGAATGCCTCTTGGTGGTTCTTGGTGTTTTAAATGTGAGAAATGTCTTATTACGAAGGCTTCTACTTATAGGAGTTTGGGGGTGGTTAAGTGACATGTCACAATCTGAATGGAGGAACTTAAAGACTTTTTATCCAAGACACATGAAATCATTTAATTGGTATAAGTGTCTTAATTTTCAAGATGACACATGTTAGCACTTAATTAAATTGCTTGTGTCATTGCTAACACATGTCGACATGTGATGGGTTCTTGCATGCTTTTGATACTTTTACTTCGGCGACATTTGGCAAATTTTTGTTGGTCTCTGAATAGTGGCAATGAAACCCACTAATAGTACATTGTGCTTTGTAATTTGCTGTATTTTATGGACTCAGTAGTATAATACTATAAATAGCTTATGATAGGTTGAGGATTTTCCTTCTCTCTAGTTGCGTAATACAATAAGGGGATGGCTCACAATTAGAGGCCATATGTTACACTTCTCCAGTTGGCAGTTGCCAATGCATGAGATCATTGGGATGGATGTGCTTTTAGGTGATTGGGATGCATTAAAAGAATGAAAGAGCGTTTGACATACCAACAATTTAGTTTAGTGCACTCCTAAGCCAAACCCCAAAATAAATATGTTACAGCGTCCCCCTATACTTGGACTACGGCTACATTCCATGATTGGCCCAAAACAAAAGCAATAAAAGACTAAACATTCTCCTTTTTTTGGTTGGCAGTTAGGGGATTAAACATTTATACTCGATAGTCGTGGTCGTGGGATTAATAATGATTGTTCCCTTAATTTTGAAGGGTTCAGAAATAAGTTACTAGTTACTACTAATGTCAAAAACAAAATAAAGAAATGGGTTACTACTTACTACACCATTTGTGGTGCCTGTTCATATTCAGACCTTACAAAGAAAAATGAATTACTAGCATAAGTACAAAGGTTCTTGGCTGGTTATGTGTAGCCTTTGCTTTTTAGTTCTATTTTTTCGCCTTTTTCTTTTTGATAATTTGATAGTTGAGAAGGAAAATTTGCACCATAAACCTATAAAAGATACCACTTATGAAACTTTCAGCATTTTTAGTTTTTTATTTCATTAATATTTAAAAAATTTCCATTAAAGGGAAAAAAAAAAATTGAAAATGTAGGAATTAGTAAATTTGGCGGGTATAGGAATTGTGAGGATTGACATTTTGACTCTAGTGCAATGTAAGAATTGACATTTGTAAGAGATATACATGATCATGAATCATGAGGATTGTTATTCTGGTTTTAAAGGTCATGATGAAATGTCCCTAAAAGTTTGATAACAAAACATCAAAATGAAAAGATGTCACATGATAAAACTTTTGATAACATCAGATGAAAGGATATTATAACTTACGCATTGAAATCAATCTATTTTCAAATTTCCAATCCGAAAAAGAAACTCCTTCATTGACAGTGACACACACAATATGCCAAATACTATTCTTTTCTGAATGTAAAATCATTTGATTGGTAAAAAGAGAATGTACCATATAATTTGAACATCAGAACAGAGAGATTAAAAACGATAACAAGAAAATTAATGCCCCAGAAAGAAAGAGACAAAAACGCATTCTCTTCAATTTTTAACGACCCCCACCCCAAAATCTCTCCCCCACACAGCTTTCCGACAAAAATGGTGCAGCAGAGCAGGACCCACCGACCCCACACCATCAAATGGGTCCTACAACACGTGACGTGGCGCGATCTGAACCGTTGATTCTCCGATTTGTAGACAGAACCTAGTAACCTCGGACGATCTGAGAGCACTTGGCCTTGATCCAACGCAACCCATTTCTGAACGAAGCTTTGACCTTACCTTCGACCGTGTAAACCTTATACTGAGCGATCCTCTTCTTCCTCTTCACCTCCGGGTCATTGAAGCCCCACGGTTTCGACGACCCGTCCTGACTCGCCCGAGCCATCGCGTACGGAACCGGTGGGAGATCGGGCGAGTCAATCCGAGGGGCGTACACGTGGTTCGAGTTAAAGCCCTTGCCACTCACAATCTCTAACCTCCGGTCTCCGCCTCCGCCGCAGCCGTACCGATTGCTCGACCCGAACCCATCCATTTTAGGATATCCGGAGCCCTTTTCGGATATGGGTCGAGCTTAGTGGACAAGCTTAAGAGGCTAGAGCTAGGGTCTAGGAGAGAGAGAAATCAATTTGGACAATGCACTGCGGTTTTTTAATGTGGTCTCAGGTGAGGTCACGGTTTCGAGGAGGGTATATTTGGAAAATAAATATAGGGAAATCCTGTAATGGTTTGTCAGCTCTTCACAAATTTTTCTTTTTTTTTAATTATTTATTTTAAACTTTTGAGTATCTCTTCGAGTACCGGACTATTGCTTTGTGGGCTTTTGTAGCCTTCTCTTCTTCTCCACACCGCACACCATTAAAGTTTTAATGGCTATATTTAAATTTAAATCTAAAAAAAGTTCTATAATTCTATCCACAACAGTAAAGCAGTTCCATTTCCAACTGTAACTTAAATCCTTCAATTAAATTTTGACGTGTCAACGTTAAAAAGATAACATCATCACTTTATAGCCAAAATAGACATGACAAATGGTTCTTATCAAGAGAAGGTAAATTTTAATTATTTAATAATACTAGTCTCGTCACACACGTTTCACGTGTGCAATAAGGTTTTCTTTTTTAGAAAAAAAAAACTGTTTTTTTAATATTTTTATATATATAATTTTTATTTTGAGAATCATTTAAAATTTAATAGAAGAGATATTATTTTTTAGGCAATGTTTTAGTGGAAGTTAGATATACATTTTTATCAAATTGTCCTTTAGTTTTATCTCTATTTAAACATAATGATGTAGGAGTATTTTTGAACTAAAAAAAATGAGGAATCTGAACAGGAGAAACCCTTTTAATAGTAGTATAGATACTTCTAATACTTTTCTTTACGTGTTTAATAGGTAAAACCCAATAAATGAGAGACAAAATGGAGAAAAAAAAGAGGATCAAAACTCAAGACTTCATACGGTGATATCATCTTAAATTAACGATTATACTAAAAAATTTAAGCTATTAAGATATAGTAAATTTAATTATTTAACCGCATACTTCTATTACTTCTTTTCACACGTGTACTCAAATGTTCGTGTGTGGCCATTACAAAAAATATTCATGATATCACATTTTTCATGTTTCTAGTATTAGTCATCGATGACAATTCATTCTCTTACTCTCTACTGGAATTTCCATCCCAATTGGCGATGGACTATGCCCAAGATGTAGCATTTAGGATTTGATTTTTTTTCTAATCAAGGTATGAACAAATTCCATATCTAAGCTAAAAGAGCAATGTCATTAATCCCAACTAAGGGAATTATACTTAAGTTTTGTTCCATTCAAAAGAAAGTCATTTGAACAATTCATGAAAATTCTGGATGAAAGTTCTCTTTTATCTAAAATCCCACTTTTAGACCTCTCCAACATGGGTTTTTTTTTTTCTTTTCTTAATTTTTTTTTATAAAAAATTATGTCTGGATTCTCATGGTCTCTGAGCTCGATGGTACTTTCTTTGATTAAAGAAGGAGATTTATATAGTAAACTAGCTGTCAATGCATAATGTTTTGTGTTGTGGATGCCTTGGTTTGGCGGAGCCTTTACTACTTATGAAACAAAACTTTCTGTCTGCCTCTGTTTATTACTCTATATTATTTCCCTCACATGCCTTTTTCATTGCTCAAAAATAAAATACAAAAACCTTGAGAGTTAGAAAGTTATGACGGAGAAAAGAAAGAGGAGATGGGAAAAGAAAACACAGGTCATTAACGTGACTTTATCACATTAGACGACATATGCGACATATTAAAAGGAAATTTACCCTCCTTAGTTGATCATTATATAATGTAATTAATTAACTTTTTTTTTTTTTAACTAGATAGAAACCCTACTCTAACTTATCTAAGTGTATATAGGTGTGAAGTTCCCTTTAAGAAACTTAAACTTCGGCTCTTGTTTCCCCTACCTTACAAGAACTTTGTACTTGTGAAGTGACAATCACGCCAAGGGTGCATGGTGATTAATCAACTTACTAAATGAACCAATTATGTATTCATTTCAATTCTAGTTAATTACCACAATTTAAACAAATCACCAAATAAAACAATCATACAAATGACACAAGCACGTGGTGACAAAGTGGAAAACCTATGAATGCATTGATAGGAAAAATTACTACGGAGATTAATCCTAACCCCAAGAAGGAATTTCACTATTAGAATTGAAATTCACAAATGAATCATACCCATGATCCTAGGATCCTGTAGATACTTATAGAAGTGGCCTTAAACCGCTTGGACTCTTCTATTCTAAAATCTTTCCAGAAACTGTGGTCATGACTCTAAAGACCACTTTAAGAGTTATTCTTCGCACAAAAGTTGAGTCCACATAATTTCTATATAGACATTTTGCATTTTCAATCCTTTGATAGTTGATTTATCTAAGTTAATTATTAACTTTCGGACAAATTTGGTATCAAACTTAGTCGTAACCAATAGCTATACACTACAACAAAGTGTAGTTATTTCAACCCTTTTTTATCGAGAGTTTACTAAAATCTGTCGATACAACCTATAAATAAAAATGCGGAGGGCTTTATTACTAAAATTTATTTCAAATGTTATTTTGTCCCTCAAAATAAGTTAAAGCACCCATGAAATAAATGTGAAAAAAAAAAAAAAAACCGCCAGTTTTTTCAGCCATCAACCCTTTGTAAAATATTACAAATTTTTCAGCCCTTGAAAAAAGCCCACAAAAAAATTTTCATCCGTTGCAAAAAGCCCACAACGAAATTTAAAACTATAGCCCAACATAACTAACAAACACACAGAGCTCTTATCACTCTCAGAGCACAGAAATCTCACAGAGCATGGAAATCTCATAGCTCGTCGATCATGGAAATCTCATAGAGCTCGATGATCATCGATTTGGTATGTAATCGCATAGCTCCGATTAGGAACGAGTTCATCTCGGTTTTGTGACTCTTCATCTCTCTGCCGATTTAGACGATCACCGTTTCTCAGCTCCGATTAGGTACGAATCACAAACCCTAATTTCGTCTTTGAATTTTTTGTTTTTTTGGTTTACCCACACTTTTTCATCGATTTCCCCATGATTTCGTTTCACATTTCTCAGAAAACGGAGCTCATCGTCAATTTCCCTATAGAATCTCACTGTAATAGTCACATTTCTCAGAGAGTTGCTCTTGATCATTCGCTTTAGAATCTCACTGTAACATAATCGTTTTCCTCAGGTTGTAGCACAGAAAGTGAAGGAAGCTGAAATCACTGAGCAGGACTCGCTTCTTCTGGTAATCATCATCAGAATTCCGATCTTTCAACTTCAATTACGGACAATCGCATTTGAATTTCTTTAGTAGAAATTTACATCTGAGCATATTTTCCTTGTTTATGTGATTAGATTCAATTTTCTTTATTGAAAAATAAGATTATTGAATTCATGGTTAGAGTTTGTGAGCTCAACTCAACTGCCTCTGGATTTTAGCTACTGCTTTTGATTGATGATGTGCTTCTGGGTCTTGATTTTTTTTTTTAATTTTTATTTATTGATATTTGATTTGAGACTTGAGATATGTTCACTGTTGAATTCAATTTGGAAGTTTTGTTTTCCTGTGTTAGGCTTTTATGAGTCCCTTCAGTTTGCTGTTTGTGAAAATGGAGGGAAATAAATTGTGCTTTTGTGTTGAATTGTTTGTTGCTTTATTATTGTTTCTTTTAGAAATATGAGGAAACATCAACCTATATGGTTTGGTTTTGGTTTTCGGAAAATTAGTCAATACTCCCGGAGTAATGCCCTCTCGTTCCAGATGAATGATGGGTCCACCATGAATTTAATTAATGAGACCTATTATTATGTGAGAGGAGGGAGCATTGCTCCCGAATAATTTCTCTTTGGTTTGACTAGTCTTGTTATTTTTTTACTTTTGATTTCGAGGTTGCTAGCTTGATGTTAAGGCTTGTAGATTTTTTATTAATGTTTGATTTGAAACTTGAGATATGCTCTCTGTGTAATTCAATTTTGTTTGTTGAGTTTTTTGTTGTTTTATTATAATGAACTAATGAGTTCTAATCAGTTTCAATAGATATGTATTAGAAAATTCAATAAAAAATATATATTATAATGATTGTTAAACATTTATGACCCAAGTAATCCAAACTAATTGTCGATTCATGTACTTGTAAAATATAGCATACTATCTGCAACTTTATAATCCTTACAATATAGCATTAGTTTATGGGCTAGTACTAAAACGTTTTCAAGTAAACAAGTTAAGTTGCCAATTTGTCCAATCTATAATACATGAGATTGAATTCATTTTTTTCATTTTGTATTGCAAAGATGATCTTGTAATAAGTTAAAATTTGAGGGTTCACTTTCTGCCTATGCCCCGATTGTTAATGTTTGTACATATTTCTTCTTTCTTGGGCCATTTTCATTTCCCTTTGCATTTCATCTGTTAATGATGTAAGATATCTGAATCTATCTACCCTCCGCAACCATATTATATTACATTTACTATAAATTTTGGGTTAAGGTGGTAGGAAAGAATGTTTTGGAAAAGCCATTCGCAATTAAAATTATCCAATAGATGAAATATCAGACCTTAAATGAAGATCCACATTTGCATTAAGCCATTAATCATCTAATTGATGCATGTACATACATATCTTTTTTAATCCCTATCATTCACTTGTGATCATTGATGTTCAAGATTAAAAGCTATGCAAGGTTTACAGTTTGTACACTATGTTTCAAGGTGATACTGAAAATTTGAAATACTTTGTCATGCTGATTTGCATAGAGCAAGATATGGTGTTTCACTTGAGAGAGGACCCTTTGACAAGAGAACAGCAGATTATGTATGGATGCTCGTCACTTAGCTTGATGTTTGGTTTTTCTGTTTTTGGCTTTTATGAGTATCTTCAGTTTGCTAAATGTGAAAATTGAGTGCAATAAATGTGAAGCAAGTTAGGCTTTTGTGTTGAATTGTTTATTATGGGGTGGGCATCATAGATTCTTTAATAAGTTCTGTTGCTTGAAAATTGAGCTATATAGGTAGGGCTTAGCTATAGCTTTCATATCTTGCTTATTTTGAAGACTTTATATGAATGGACTTCAATGTCTTATACTTTTTCCACTGCAGACTTTCTAGAGTTCCTGGATATCATGAATTTGTGTACCCAATTTCCCTTCGCCATTTCTGACTGTCTCAACTGTTAAACCCTTTTCCCTGTAATCACAGGTATTTATAATTTGGTTCGTTTACTTTCTTCTTCTTTCTCAGCTACCAAACAGAATTTTGTTTTATTTTGTATATTTCAAGTCTTCTTTGTGTGTGTTAAAGCTGTTTGGGAAAGCACTGCAGAAACCACAAAGTAGATAAATGATAAATCACACTTCTTTGTGCGTGTGTGTGTGTGTTTTAATTTTTAATTTTTTTAATTTTTATGATTATTGTTTTCTGCTTTTTATTGTCACTATTTTTAAGTGTGTTTTAGCAGTTCTAGTTGAAATTAATAAGGTTGCAATGTTTGATACTTTGATTATGTTTTTTGTGTTATTCAATTTGACACAAGTTGTCTTGTGTCAAGACATTTTGGGATGGCTTTCCTATTCTAGATGATGACTTTATACTTGCAATAGGTAGGCTTACCTACACTGTTGGTCACAGTCCCTTAAGTTTGCTTTTAATCTCTTATATTTTTATGTGGCCAAATTAAAAACTGACATGTCATTACCTCATAGGGACTAAAAGTGATAACGTTATGTTTGTTAGGGACTAACAACAATGACTTTAAACTCCAGGGACTAAAATTGCTCATGAGCTAAATTATAGGGACCAATAGTGTATTTTGACTTTAATGTTTCTTGGTATGTATAAGCTACCATTTTTGGTGTTCATTGGGTTAACTTGGTACCACCTCAAAACCCTACACTTGGTCTTCCCCGGAATTGCTGTGATGTAGCAAACATCATATGAGAAAGAAAGCTAAAAATAATAATAACATGTAGAAAAGCAAACTCAATTTAAGTAATGAACTAAAAGTAATGGTGAATATAGTGCTGTCCTTTTGAAATCATGAAGTGATGTTCATGTTTGTAGTGTGAATTTGGAAAATCAACGGTGAGAAAAGGAAATTTGAGGTTTCAAATGAATCCATTGATTGGTTCTTTATCACTCTTTTACATGTGGAACATAAGTTATTGTTACAACTGCCTGGACCAACCTGTGGAAGTGGTGGTTCTTATATCCTTTTATTGCCACTTTCGTTTAAAAATTGCAGATATAATTGGTTCTTGTTTGTTTTTTATTTTATTTTTATTTTTTTATGTATGTGCATTTTCATGTGATGTTATAGGAAGTGTAACTTATTTGGATATTTGGACTGCTATTTGCAACCCAGCATATTCCTGGCCTTACTACTTTCCCTTCTGGTGAAGTTTAATGCTGGTAGTGCCATAAATTCGATAATGTTTGGGTTTGTTCTTAAATTTATATCATCTAGTAACCTTTTATACATGCCAAATTCTCCTTAATTTAGAAATGGCTGACGAAATACAATTCATTGATAATAGCATATCCAAGGTTCTATGGAGCTGGAGTGCATTGACAAAACTGTTGTGGAAAATTTCACTAAATTAATTTAAATTTTGTCAAAAGGAAAAAAAAATCCAAGAAAGGTATAATAAAATATGGCAGGTTTGGTTAAAGAGCACTGATTTATGTCTATGATGGGCTATAATAACAGTGGACGAAGGTGTTAGATTTTGGGTTTTGAAGCATAAATAAAATTGTCGCTGTCTAGTTTCCTTTTGGTGTTCATTTGGCTTCATGTGGTGTTGCTCCCTGCTGAAAGGAGAAGTAAAGCACCTCAAAAGCATGCTCGAACAACAAGCTATTCAAATGGCAGAACAAAGAAGACATTTTGAGGAACAACAAGCTAGTCAAATGACTGAACAAAGAGCACATTATGACAATATGATGATGCGGATGTTCAGTTATATCACCTCGCAATCAGCCCAATCTAGTAGTGATCACTAAGGTATGAAGAGTAACTCAAGCTAGTGACTGTTTTAGTACTATTGGATAAATTTGGAATGACTTGTTGAGCTGTTTACGTATACAATTTTCCCCTATGAGATGTCGATGCACATGCTTGTAAAGTTCCATAATGTTCTTGCTTTTGTTAAGATTATTGATGAGAATTAGCTATAATTTCGATGCACAATATCTATCTTGCTTTTGTTAAGATTATTGATGAGAATTAGCTATAATTTCGATGCACAATATCTATCTTGCTTTTGTTAAGATTATTGATGAGAATTAGCTATAACCTTTGTAAATTTGAACGCTGTTTTGATTTCTGTTAGATAAGACTAAATTTGATGTTTTGATAGCTGAATTTATTTGGGTGAAAATTTAATTAATTGCTGATTTTGATGTTCAGTAAGACTTATTATGGGCTGGCCGGTTTCAAAATATTGACAGTACTTTGATTTGATTTGTTAGTGTTCAAGCTGATATTTTGATAGTTCAGATTAGGGGAATTTAACTCCATTTTTGCTAATCTTAGATGAGATCACCCATTACCCACTAGACTCTTGCCTTTATTTTGTTAGACTTCCACTCACTGATTCACTCTTTCAGCTACATACCCAAGATCTACTCTAGCTGTGTTAATCTGGGAGGAGGATATACTTATGTGGTTTACATTAATTTTGTTCTGTGAAACATGAATGTGATTATTCAATTGTAACAATTTCTTTTTTGAAATAGTATTCTGAATTAAGCAATGAATACGGAATACCATTGTGAGTTGCACAATATCTATTTTGCTTTTTAAGTTGCTAATAAAGTATCTTCTTTTGATTTTTCTTTTTTCTGCCTTTTGTGAAACCTTTAGCACCTATAACAGAACCAACGGAGAGTTTTGACATTGCCACTTTAGTCCAATAGATATATGGAATGCTTTATTCTTTTGTCATTCTGGTATTTTGAAACATAAAAGTAAAACTTTTGGGGCTGAATAATATGGGTTTTATAATTTTCTTCATCAGGTTCAATTGCTTTCTCTGTTCCATTGGCAACATCTGGAGCTTCGGTTGGTGCAATTTCAATTTTTTCCTCTGTTTCAGCTCAACAAGCAGCATTACAACATCTGTTATGCTTGTAGCCGATCAGATTATTCTTGTGATTTTTCTGGTTTGGCTATTGTGACTGATGATGATCCGTCTAAAGAGGACTGCCAGTTCCCAGTGATGATTTCTTATGGTTCTCCATTGTTGCTGCATAGTAGACTTTCAGATACCTTTATAAGAATCATTGAGGGATTTGTGTTGTTTTTTATTTAGCCAAACTGATAAGTGATAGGCCTAGACCTGTGTGTCTGTTAAAGCTATGGTATATTGAAATTTTCCTGGGGGATTTTATAGATGCTTCTCTCCCCTAATGATTGTTTGATCATATAGGATTGTTGATACTTTTCACTTTGTGTATTTGGGTTCTTATGCAGCCATTTAATTTCTTGTTTTAAGCTTTCTTAATCAATTGCCAGGTTTATGGTTGGCATCAATTCGCCACCACTTGCTACCATGTCTAACTTCTCTTCCCGTTGTTCTATTATCTTTTACTATGATTTATGTTTTTTCAATATGGTAGTTTCAACATGAATGTGTGTGTGTGTGTGTGTGTATATATATATATATAGGGCATGATTGTGGTTTTTTTTTATAAATAAAATAAAATCTTATTTTGAGGGTCAAGAGACCCCTTAAATAACCTTATTTATCAAGGGTTGTAAATATAAATCTTTTAAACTTTGGTAAAAGGTTATTTAAGGGTCTCTTGACCCTCAAAATAAGATTAGAGCACTTGTTTTGAGGGGCACGAAGGCTCTCAAAATTTCATTTTCGACGATATATGTTTCAAAGGTTATCAAGGGTCGGTTGGACTCATAAAATAACTTCTTTCAAGGTTTTTTAATACTTTTTTTAGGGGTTTTGACCCTTGAAAAAAGTCTGATTTGTTGTAGTGATAACTCCTACTAAAATAAGGACAAAGTTTGGTTATAAATTTGGTTGTAGCCAATGACTATAACTCCCACTAAAAAAATTAACATGAATACATATTTTGAAATTTTAATCATTTGATTGTATATTTTTTATGTTCTTAATACGTATGTTGAATTTCATGTCAATTAGATGTTATTTACTATTCAATTCGTATACTTATTCTTTACACACAACTTTACACTGTAAAAACTTGAAATTTAAACATTTGATTGATGACATAGTTATTGAGCTTTGATCTACTAGAAATTTTGCAAGAATGAAGAATATAAAAAGAACATGTAATCTCATAGTGGATTTGGAAAAATTCACATTCAATAAAAATATATTGAGTGGGGTTGTAGTCGTTGGCTATAACCAAGTTTTTAGCCAAACTTTGTCCCTAAAAAATTAACATGGATACATATTTAGAAAATCTAGCGGTTGAATTGCATGTATTTTATGTTTTTAATATGCATGTTGAATTTTGTATCAATTGAATTTTATTTACTATTTGATCTATAAACTTATTTTTATGTATAATTTTAGACTATAAAAATTTAAAATTTAAACATTAGATCGATCACACGGTTATTAATCTTTAATCTTTAGAAATTTTGCAAGCATGAAAATTATAAGAAGAAAATGTAATTTAATGGTAGATTTGTCAAAATTTACATTCAATAAAAAGATATTAAATAGAGTTGTAATCATTGGCTGCAATCAAATTTGTAACTAAACTTGGTCCGGGCACAAATTGGAAATTGCAGCGTACAAATCCAATAGCCTGTTAAATTCAAGAAGTAAAATTTTATTAATTTAGAGCGTACAAGAATCTCACTTGTTGAGTCCCAAAATGTCATTTGCCCAATTCTTAAATGGCATTACCCAACAAAAATGGTAAAAGTAGAACTGCACTACGCTTCATTTGGTCAAAGTCCATATATATATATACCTATGGACAATCTCTCTTTTCGTGGCTTACATAGCCATCAGTTCAACCGGTTCGAAATTATATGATCACTTCCTATCTTATCACCAGTAATATTAGGTTTCCCAGAATATTGGTTCTCCAACAAAGCTGCACAAACTAGCATACCATGTAAATTTTAGAAAATAGTGTTTTCAAAAAGTGTCTATCTACCTACCTAGGACTACACTTGACATTTTCCATGATATTGTTTCTACATATATACCACATACTATTCTCATTGTTTTGTTGATGATTTTCGGTGAACAACAAAATAATTCTGCTTCTGCTCATTTATAGAGCTATATCATATTAATTAACAGTCTCCATTTTAAGATTCTAGGCATATAGATGAACATAATGAAAGGAAAAGAAAAAAAAAAAAAAAAAACCCAACATGATGATTTGCAATCAGAATGTCTTTTTTATTATTATTATTGCAGTTTATAACCGATTGTTTGTCAATCTTACACCTTCAAAATCAAACTTCAAATATGCTAAAATAAAATGTTCCCAAAAGGTATAAGATTCCAAGCAATACGGTCCATCTAATCTAACTATATCCTCAACCAGAAGGAGACAATTTTAGATGGAGATCAACACCTTCCTCCCCCTCCGCAGGCAACTGACCTGAGAATTCGGCAAAAGACTGAGCATTATCAGCAAGTTGCAAGGGATTCGTCACGAAAAATTGAGAAGGAAATCGAGCACATGATGATGAAATTAAAAGCGGCCGCGATTGATTACAATTAGGATGTCCTTGTAAGTCGAAGATAGGTGCAGCATTAGTACCATTGGCGATGTACCCTCTTGGATAAATGGAGGGTGCTGATCTCACAGAGTGAGAGCTGAGAATATTTGAGCACCGTCTACCACTCTGAAACTGAGCACGCCTAGCTCTTTGACGCTCTCGCTTGTGTGCATTTTGGTGGCCCCCAAGTGCTTGGGAGTTAGCAAAAGCTCTCTCACAAAATTGGCAAGTGAATTTTCTGTGATCTTCAAAGTTTTCTGTCTTGTCTGGAAGTTCTTGGTGGTGATCTGTTAATGGAAAACCGAATAGTTTCAGTCTCGAAGTTGGGTTCTTATCGTTATCAGACATAATGGGGGATCGATGACAATTTGGTTGGACTTGGAGTCAAGCTTTCAGCTGCCAAATGATATACAGCAAAGTTTATGTGACATGCATGTTAAAGTAAATACCCCATATTTATAGAGAAATGGTTTTTTTTTTTTTTAATGATTCATCTATTTATTTTTTTGATTCTGTAAGAAAAAAAAATTTACTTTTTTTTGGGCCTTGTCATTAATAATGAACAGTGAAAGGTGACAGTAAAACATGTTCTTTGACACTAAACACTTTCTCCAAATGTTTATGTCATGAAAATTTGCCATTAGTTGTAGCCTTCTATTTTTTTTTTTTTGTTGGTACGATCTGTGAGATTCTCATTCTACTACCACTACAATGGCTAATGGCTATTGGTCCGTTGGTGTGCTTTTTTGAAGGTTCATTGGTGAATTTTACTAAAAAAGAGCCCGAGAAAACCGGGGGGAATTTTAGTCTTTGTCCATAGCACGATGTGGTAATCTTAAAAGATTGCTTATTGTAGCTGTATATATATATATAGGTTGTCACCACTTCTAAAATACGTGTTTGTCCCGTCTCTTTTGACACTGCCTTTGTGCATTGTCCTATATATATACCCATTCTCAGTATGATAACTTATAGCTATAGGTGCTCAAAATGTCATTTCCTAAACAATAGCTTAATTGGCTAACAATGATGACAAAATCAATTCCAAATCCATCACCACTCACTATTGTTACCATTTTTTTTTCCTTAAACTTTTTAATTTGTTTGGAGAAATTTTTTAACTCCTGAATTTTGAAAATCTGATATCTGGATTGTATATTTTTTATGTACTTAACACGCATGATAAATTTCATTCAAATTGGATTTATTTATTATTCGATCTTATTGATCTTTGGTTTTTTTTTTAAATTTTGAAAGCATAGGATATAATAAGATCATGCAATCAGCAATCTAATGGTTCTATTTTCAAAATTTACATCCAATAAAAATATATAAAAGGAATTTGAAGATAACATTTTCCTTAAAATAATTTCAATTACATAAAATTGGTTTGAGTTTCCTTTTTTTTTTTTGTGGTAATATTACTTAACTCTATGCTCAGTCGCTCCATAGGTAGGATTTCACCCACCCATTATTGCTAGGATGGGAAGTAGAGTAGTAGACCTTTACTGATCAATTATTTACCTATATATAGTATAGAGAGTCATGTATATATGGTACACTAATATTAGGTAAATAATTGATCAGCAAAGGTCTACTTTGGATATTGTTCGGTACTTCGGTCTAATATTAAGTACACCTTTGGTTTAACATAGAATTTTTTTTACAATCACACGCTAAAATTTCATTTATTACTCACAATACTAGTAAATTTGTGAAAGACTACACTAGATGCCTAGCTAGCATATATAACAATTATTTAACCCGCAAATAATAAAGTAATATACAGGAATAAAGAATCATTTTATGAAGATATCATTTTAATCAATTTTGCAAAATTTTCAATTGACTTCACTGAAGCACCTACTTGAGTTAACTTTCTAACCTTGCTTCTTGAGTAATTCGGTTCACTAGTGTCACCCTCGAGATATAACATCCCAATCACATATCTTGTAAGCTCCATGAGTTTACACTACATTATAGAGTCAAAGCTCCACACACACAAAAAAAAAAAAAAAAAAAACCATTTTTTGCCCATGAAGTAATCTATATCAAAACACTTCTCTCTCTCTCTCTCTCAAAAGAAAAAGAAAAAAAAAATTACTCTTATAATCTACATATCACTTTAGATAGGTATCATATTCCTATTAACCTCATTAGGTAGACATCATATTCACAGATTATGAGTCATTTTCATAATGTCTTATTGAGACTTGAAGCAGTTTAAATGCCGGAACCTGTACATATTTTGTTTTCCCACTTTAGCATGCCAAACACTGCTCTTGTAGACTTGCATGAAAGACACATGCACTATCATATGATGACAATACCGGTGAAAGTGATTTGTAATAGTCTATGCCCACAATTTACTTTTTTCATGGAAATCCGACTCCAAATATGTATGTATTTGTTTAGCAAAAAAAAAAGTAATATAAAATGAAAGATAATTTTTTGTTATCTTTATTTAAAAGATTTTATTAATTTGTACCTTTTGGGCATATATTAGTAAACTATTTTGGAAAACTTTTTATAGAAAAATGAAAAAATAATTTATTATTTTGACAGTTTTTTTCAATTTTCCACAAAAATTTTCTCAAAATTGATGAACCAGACCCTTCATCATTTTTCCATATTATTATTTTTTTTATTTATTAAATGCAAATTAACACTAACTAGGATGCACTGTTTTCTTAGAATAAATAAACCACCTAAAACTAAAATTAAAAAAAAATGATTAAAATATGTTTGGTTTATCTCTTATTGAATTCTAATTTATATATTTTAGCAAATATTCTATTAAAATATTTTCTATTTTTTAGATAAATTTTTTTAATATCACTACAAAACACCCCTAGTGAAATTAATCTCCCTCTAGCTAGGATGTAACAAATCCTAATATTATCTGACGCTCAAGCCAACATAGAACAACAAATATTTTTATCACATATGCTATTAATTTTTATTATTTATTTTGACAATATGACAGTTAAAAGTTGGAAGATTTAAATCTTAAACATTTTCATTTAAAAGTAAAAATGCTGAAAAGTATTGTTTTATTTATAAATCAAGATTCTGGTACGTTGTACTATATCCTTATCATATGAAATATTATGTAAATTTTTTATTATAAAGGACTTGGAAAAGCCTGGTGGGTAACGTGTCAATTGATTGATTACACCAACAACTAGCACAGTTAATATAAGGAGAGAGTTGACAAGAATCTGAATTCAGATAGAGATAGAGTACTTTGATATGATTAAATAGAGTGACATATAATTTCACTTCCTGTCTTCCTTAGGTTAATGACTTTTTGTTTGAAAATATTTTTTTGGTGTGTGTACTTTGAAAATATTTTCATGTTTGAGATGAAATCCATCGTACCATTGTTTTTGCAAAGCGTATTGGATTGAAGCCTGAGAGGAAAATAATGAAAGGGAACCTAACAGAGTAGAAAGGACTAGAAATGAGTCATTGTGTTCCCATCCTCCTTTGAGGAAATGAATAATTTCTTGTACTTTGCTTACTATGTTTGTCATTGCACAGAAACACTACGTGTCGATTCCTGTTAAGCTTATTGAAGGGATAGGCTGTCGGCCACCAATATGCGCATGGACATGTATTCACGTCCTTTGGCTCTGGTTCAGGGTTTCGATGATCACATTGTCTCCCATAACCCTAGCTTGATTGACATTACTTTTCTCAAAAATCTTGCAAGTTCATAAGAAACCATTGAAAGTGCATCATGGGATATATCTTAAGTGATCTTGGTGAATCTATTTTGCTGAGTTTTTTCTGATCCCATGGACTTGACACTGAAGTAATTATACAAGGATAACTGCACATTTTTACATCAGTAGAAAGTCATTAACTTAATCATTATGGATAAGCTAATTTGCTATTGATCATTATTGTCGTTACTCATTACTACTGAGAATTTAGCAGTAAGAATATATATATATATATATATATATATATATATATATATATATAGGCAATTGATCATTACTGGCTATCTGATGTGAGCAGAAAAGTGATTGTAGCTTTAATTTGAAACCCACTAAGGAAACCAAGGAAACAAAGCAAAAGTCATGTACACAATATTTTTACAATAAACAGTGACAATTTATTATTGGTTGTTATGGTAGATAAAAATGTAATTTCAGTAGTAGGTTTAAATTAGAATTAATAATAACTTATTACATATAATTTGTTGTGAAAATATTGTAAAAATGTTATAGACATAACACTTTTAATAAACAAATATTAAAAATATTGTGAAAGTGATTTTTTTTTTTTTTTTTTATGTACAAGCAAACAATAAGGGTGATGTGGTTATTAATAATTGGCTCCTTCAACTGACTAACTTTTACCGCGTACCAAACATGTACCAATTAAAGTTATAAAATAGGTATTAGGTATTAATACACATCCTGTAATAAAATGATTATTTATAAAATAGGTATTAGGTTATTTGATTGTATCTTTATTAAAGGGATTTGCTACTTATACCTCTATATATATAAACTGAAACCTTTGAAACTTTCACAATTTTTCACATTAGCATAATATTTAAATAAAATTATTTTTCTTTAGTCCAAACTTAACAAGGAATGAAACTTTATCTCTCTAACAAGTCCAACTTAAATTCAAACTTATCATTATTATTTTCTTAAACAAAATTATTTTTGTTTAATTCAAACTTAACAAGAAGTGAAACTCTCTCTCTAACAAGTCCAACTTAAACTCAAACTCAAATATTAATAATTTATCTCCAAATTTGCAAGGTTAATCATGAACGCTATAAAAGTAAAGCAAATCCCATTTCTTAAAGCCGATTAGAGGTATAAGTTCTTCTTATATTATTTTCTTCTCCTCTACTTTGTAAAAAAAAATTAGTTTATGGTTTTTCATGTATTTTTTAAAAAGTAATTTTGGTACATGAACCTCTAAACTCTTTTTAGCCGTTTTTTTACAAAATAAAAAAGCTTGCTATAATTGGAATTATTCTTTCGAATGTAACTCATCATCTTTCTCTTATATTTCTCTATTGTTTAGTCATATATATTTTGTTTTGTTTTAATAATTTCTAAGCAGTAAATCATTTGATTCTTTAATATTTTTTGGTTTTTCAGAAGTTTTAATATCTGATTTTTTGAGTTATTTTTTTTTGCAGTATCTGAAACTGTCTGACAAATTTTTCATAAGCCATAGCACGTTCAAGCAATGACTTCTTAATCAAATTGTAACACAAATTGAAGTCATACAAGAACAAATCATGCAATGGTGTAAATAGTTTATTAACAATTGCCCTAGTGACACCTATTAACAAGACCAAAAAAATATAGATGATAATAGTATCATCTTAGTCCAATTATACATATATATATATATATATATATATATATATATATATGAGAGGTGCTACGTCCACAACATTTTTACAACATTTTTACAACAAATCATAGGTGGTTAGTTGTTATTGGTTCAAATTTGAACCTAACACTAAGATTACTTTTTTGCCCCAACAATAACAACCAGTAACATCCTGCCACTTAGGATTTGTTGTAAAAATGTTGTGAAAATGTTGTGGACATATCATTTCTCATATATATATATATGAGAAATGATATATCCACAATATTTTTACAATATTTTCACAACAAATGTGGCAGGTTGTTACCGGTTGTTATTGTTGGAGTAAAAAAGTAATCTTAATGTTAGGTTCAAATTTGAACTAGTAACAACTAACCACTTATGATTTGTGTTGTAAAAATGTTGTGGACGTAACACCTCTCTATATATCTATATATATATATATTTGTGCTTCAAAAATATACTTGGCTGAAATTTGACACAAAAGGAACCCATAAATTTTTTTTTTTAAAAGGGCCAGTTATTCCATACATGTGGCCCTCTCCAAAAAAGAAAGACTTTTACCTTTAACAAATTGTAAAAGCTTAATGTCGACCAGAACACCCATCACTAACTGATCCAAGAGTACTGCAATATCCACTTATCTCTACTCACTAGCTCGTTAAGTGGACCACCGATCTTTGAACTTAATTATTTTGAGGTCTTCTTCAAGTAGTGGTGTTCTACGGAGGAGAGAGTAACTAATGCAAGGACTAATGTGTTTTCTTTTTTAAAACAAGGACTAATGTGTTTGGCTGTGTTTTACTTTCTTTTTCTTTTTTTCTTGGCAACACGAATACAACCTTGAAAGTCAGTCTTGTTCAACTAGGCAAAATGTTCATCACGCTGATTAAAGGACAAAAATAAAACTATTTCATCATGTTCTTTAAATGGAACAACGGCAAATCTGGTTTAACCGGCACAAACTTTTATTGACACTATCACTACAAAAATATTGACCTATATCGGTGATTTTAAAACCGCTACGAAAAAAATGCCTATATAACTTGTGTGTTTTTTGTATCACCACTATGTCCTATGGTGTGCAATGGATTATGGATGGTTGCTTCACCTTTCTACATGGCAGCACTGACCACTGAGAATAAATACTGAATCTTCCATCTAACATTGTGGGAACAAATCAAGAAGGAAGTTCAAGGCTTCTAACATTTGGTGAACTGCATGCGGAGCATATGAGCTTAATTTGTGGAATATTTTTCTTTAAAAAAATTATAAACCTTGCTCTCTAATTTTTGACATATTTTCAATTCAGTCATCTAATTTTATTTAATTTTCCATTCCAATTTTAATTTCTTGTCATTTTATTCTATTTGATTAAGACTCTCTCTCTCTCTCTCTCTCTCTCTCTCTCTCTCTTTTATATATATATATATATATATATATATATACTCTCTTTTTTTTATTGTTCTTCCTTGATTAAAAAAAAATCGATTTTATGACTTTTCTAGATTTCCTTTTAATTTAAGAAAAAAAATTATAAAATACCGAAACTAAGTTATTTTGCATATTTAGTTGATAAGAAATGATAAATAAAAAAAAGATAAAGTTGAAGAACTAAATTGATCATAGTTTAAAATATGCAATTTATAATTTAGCCATTTTACAACATATTTAGCCTAAAAGGTTGAGATATATATAGATCTATATAAAAGTGATGAGCATCGGAATGGTAGCATAAAATAGTAAATACATGTGAAAACTCAAATGAATAAAGCTATCCAAATGGGATATCGATGCTCGATGGGACATTATGGCTGTGCCCATGTGCTATCTTTACTTCACTTCTTCAATCTTCAACAATGCCTTCCGTAAAATAATGTGTTCATATCTTTGGGAAAATTTTGAGACACCCAGAGGCAAACTCAATCCCCACCACTCTCTAATGGTGTCAAATCGTCGTTCCCCTCCATTGTTTGGATTCTGGCAGTCGGACGAAAATCATTGAGTGGCTATTTGGCCCTACTAAAGCTATTTCTATGATGGTGATGGAATAGCTAGACTATGTGTCATTTTTGTGACTACTCTCTAGGATATGGGAACAATAAAAGTACACAAATTGCCCCTAGCACGAGTTATTTTTTCGGTGTAGTCTCTTCTTAGTATGATTCATGAGTATCCATTCCTTTCACTTTTGCATAACTTTCACAAGAATCTCCCTTTCTTTGTAGGAAACCCTTTGTGGGGAACTTTATGCAGTGACTTTTGCCTTCTCATTTGGAGCTTGAGCGTGTAACTACTGTTCCTTTTGCGTTCCTACATGGAGAAAAGGCAAACAAGTTGAGGATCCTTTTATAAAAAATAAAAAAAATTATAAATTTTAATCTATAGCGCCCGCTTCAAAATTAAATTATACTCTTGATTATTAGATCAAGATACTCATTGGTTTTTTGTGTAGACAGGAATTGAATCTCAAATCTCTTATTCAACCATCAAAGATTTTATTAATTGAGCTAACTGATACCCATAAACAAGTTGATGATCTGATATAACTTAATCGAATCCAAATTCATAGACTTAAAAATTTTGGGTTAAATAGTGTTTCTGTTTGTTATATTAAAGTTTTTATTACAGGCTCTCCAATTTGTTATTTCCCCTCATTTTGAGAAGCGTTTTAAGTTGCCCTTATGTAAAAGTTACACTGCATGACATCCCTTCGCGCAGAGCTCTAATTGAGCAATCACCAATACTGTGTTCAGTTCTAAGGATGTACAATGTTGAAGTTTTGGAATTTGTTTTCCCTATTCCCACAATACAACTTATGTTATGAAGGAAAGGCATGCTAAGGATGTGCACCATAATAAAATATTGCAGCTTAGAAATTAACCATGACCTCTTTGTCTATCTGTATTAGGATCGATTCTACTAAATACTGTCGTTCAGGAAGAAATCTTGCTCGCTAAAACATGAATTTGAATAAAACATTCTATATAGCATTAACATTAGAGATTTGGGGTTTGAACTTCTATTATATCAAAAATCAATTGATGTATTAGATTAAAGATATAAAACAATCATACGACATCATAAGTTAAAATTCTATCGTGTATAGCATTAGTGATGAAATTAGGCATCAATTAAGTACTAAGGAAGAATTTGATAACAAGCCTTATCAATTAGCTGATGTTATGGATAATTAAATTATTATAAAAAAAAAGCTTATGTTATGACCACATCTGTTTAATCCATTCATTAATCTTACTCGTCCAATGGTCGTTAAGTTTGCTATTGAATAAGACATATGGTCTAAAATTTGTCTCATAGAATTTTCAAAAATTTCAATCTTATTAAATCAATTGAGAAGCTGATGCTGATAACAAAAAACTCCTTATCCAACTAGCTTTATTTAATATTGGATAAATCACGGATTGCGATATGATTGACAAGAACTTAAATCACAATCCAGCCAAATGATACTTAATTAGTTTTTGAAACATTAGTAAGAAAAGATAATAGTATCCCTTACCCCTTTGGATTAGACGCTAAAATTGTTGGTAGACATTTAAAGTTCAAAAAATTGAAATTACCAATGGTAGACATCCTAAGATTGCCGAATCCTTGAAGATGACCCACCTAGCCCAACTTTTCCTTATCAGAAGCGACTTATGCCTATGCTACACACTTAAATGATGCAGCATCAAACACCTTCTATTTATAATAAATGGCTAAGCATTTCTATTAGGGTAAGGTCAACCATTCCCACCATTGGCTTTGTTTCAAAATTTGCGCAATTCTCATCACTTTGGTAAACACTTCTTTTGCCATGAAATGATAGATACTTTGGGATTTTTATTGCAAGTGGGCACGTCACATGACGCTATGAATGTCAACTTTTTATTAAGCAACATAGAAATTGAACTTCCATAGCTAAAAATTGCAAAAACAAAAATATATCAAGCACTAGAATTATTTGAACATTTTACGTACCATTGCGGGCTCACATTTCGTTGGCATTTGCCATTTTCCACTTGTAAATTGTAAGTGGGACAATTCTTGACATAGATTGGAGGTCCATTCCCCCACATTTCATGTGACTTGTGTTCATTAGTACATTGATATCGCTTGATTTTGGGCCCTTGTTCCTTTGCTTTTAAACAATAATTTTAGTACTTTTTTCTTTTATTTTTGATAGTAGATAATTTTAGTACTTGTACCAAAAGCATGTTCATGATAAGAGTGCACGGCTAACAGTGCAGCATAACAGAAAATTTTGCTTTTTCACTCAGCTGCAGTTTTACCAGCAATTGAACATATTCGATTTACCAAGCAATAAAGATGGGTAAAACTTGTGTCTAATACATCTGTGCACTGAACATGATACAATTCGGACACGTGTGCAAAATCGTATTTGTGTCCAATAAAGGCAGTTTGTATACTTTTGTATGTGCTATTTAAATATCACTTAAAACATCTTTTAAGGTAGATATCAACCACAAATAATTGGGCGCAAGTGATTTACTTAGGCATGGTCGAGATGGGTCATGAAGATCAAAACCCAGAAATAAAGTGTGGTTCAGATGCAATAAAAGGTAAATCCGGGTCTAGCTATTTAATCTTAACAGGAGGTCCAGTTCCAACATATGCATTATAGTTAATCAAATTCGAAGATTTTGTGGGATTAAAGTGATAGCTCATCGATGAAAACAATTTTGTGGTGCCCCATGTTGATGATTCAAAACCCATCTTCCTCTCTCCAATTATTTACCTATCTAAAAAATTTGAATATTTTGTGAAGAAATTGGGTGTTGAACTCACCATTATTCTAGTCCCACTTGCATTTCAGCCTAACAATTTCTACACATAGTTTATCAAAAAAAAAAATAAAAATAAAACAATTTCTACACATATTCCAGCACTTGGGCCTTTATTTTCTCAATGTTGTCCACATCAATATAAGAAGGCCTTATGATAGTGGGCCAAGTTTTTTTTTACACTCCTGGCTTTCTGGTCCAACAAAATCTCCCTGGGCCTGATTCCACGCTTTTCTCTACAAGCATAAACTCAACAATCCCGACCAAAGCCCATCTTTGCGGATTAACCCCTTCGCACGCATTTTGGATTGAATTTCTTTGTAAAAATATTCAACCATAACTGGCAAAGCTAGTTCCTTTATAATTTTTATTTTTATTGTGTATATCACATAAATTTAGATTGCAATTCTTTTGGGAATTTTTGTGTATACTTGAGTTCTTTTCAATTTGATTCCCCCCCCCCCCCCCCTTTTGAGGCTTATCATAAACAAATCTTGTTTATGTAAACTGAGCTGGGCTTATGTTTCCAACGATTAATTTTATGAGTCTTAATTATGAAGCGCAGTAAACAGATTAGAGAATTTGTTTCCTTTTTCAAGAAGAAAACCTTCAACTTGGGCATTGTTACAAACAAAGAGATTGAGTTGACTTAATCCACACTAGTATTTCTTAGATGAATTGATCAAATTCAGTTTGGTATTTTATTTCATTCAATTATTCTTCAGTTGTTAAGTTTGACTGTTTGAGCATATGGAAAAAAATGGTCACAGTTTATGTTGTATATATAGAGGTATATATATGGATAGGTTGTAATAATAATGTTTGAGTTTGGAGAATATTATTTTATAAAGTGAAAATTCAAGTTCTGGAATTTTCTAAGTGAAAATTCAAAATTTAGCATTTTCAATCGGTTGAAGCTTTAGCTCGATTGATTGAAAATGGTAAGAAAAAAATCCTGGAATTTCTGGATGTCTAATCGCTGTTCAATTCCTGTTCAACCGATCGAAAAGAGTACTCGATTGATCAAAAGTAATTTGCAACTGATCGAAAATCGTGTAGCAGGATTTTCTGTAGAATTTTCTGGTGATTGTTGAAAAAGGTTGAAGGGGTTTCAAGCCTTGTTAACGGTTTTATAAAACATTTAAACTCTCCATACATGCCTTTTGATGAAATATAACCCTATGGGTCTAAATAGAGGCTTATATTCACTTGAAAAAACACAAGAAGAGAGAAATTCAAAATAGTTAGAGAGAATAAAAGAAATCTTAGTGGTCATTCTCCAAAATTGTTATCTGTAGAATCCTACGTCTTGGTTGTATCTTGGGGACAAATTTGCAATAACCCTTTAGCAACAATAATGTGGAGGGTAAATATTGTCTAAGGAAAACGATATAATATCTCTAAATTATCTATTTTCTGCTTATCTTTTGTATTAAACTTATTCTTCCATTATTACTTTGTATAATATCTCAACAATTTATATGTTTTTTGTTAGTGTTGGATTATACCTGAGCCTAATACTGATGCAATTATTGCACAAAATTACAAATACTGAGTTCATACTTTTCTAGTACGGCTCTGTTCAGGACCGACAAAATCTCTTAGATTCTTTAATGTATGCCCAAGTCATGAATTAGGTGCAAGATTAAATTATAATTATTCTCTTTCTCATGCTTTTTGGACTTTAAATTGCTATGGTTTCCAAGTATGTGTGCATGCAAGTATAATGTTGTTTGCTATCTCCAATTAGATATGGTGATAACATGACCACAGCAATTGCATTTTAGTTGTAATGCATTATGGTTCTGTTTATGGTAGTAGAAAGGGAATGTCATTCTGTGTGCCTATGCCAAATGTTAAAAACTCAGCTTTGCCATAGTTGAAAGCTTGTTACTAGTCTTCTTGATGAGTTTCATTATTGGTGATGCAAAATTTTGTGAAAGGGGGACACTGATGTTAATTTATGACAGTGACAAATGATGGATGATGTTACACCCTCATAGAAGCGTATGCTAACAAGTTCCCATGTTCTGACTTAAATACAAGCATTTGTGTAGTACAGATGATCAACAGAATTGAGGATAACTAGGAGAACATTCATTCAAGTACATAAAAATAGAAAAGCTCAAAAGACCACATTTCTAGTTTTTTGTACCGCCTTCGGCCAATGAGACCTTGCTTAGCCTACTTGGTAATGACTTAACGTCACTGGTTCTAACCTTTCTGCTTCCACTGCGTCTGCTGCTTGAACCATAAAGTGCCCTATGTGCAAGTGCTTTTCCAAAGTAAGGTGTTGTTGATTGTTTGCTGTTTTCTGATTGATCAGTTGAATTGTCTTGGGTGCTGCTACTTGGGGTTTGTGAAACTTCAGCATTGGCTTTCTCAGTAGCCATTTTTTTTTTCTCTTTATTTCTTCCTAATGATTGGAGGGAGTTTTTAGGAAAAAGGGAGAAGGCAATGCAAGAAAATGCATGGCAGGCATGGCTAGTGGCTGGCTTTATATTGATGTGAAAAGAAAAAACTAGTTGGAATAGATCTTTAGTGAGTTTCCCCAGGAAATGGTGGTGGAATCAAATTAAGGAGAGCTTCAGTTAAAGTTGTTTATGGCCGAAAGAGATTACTCAAAACCCTCTTTCACCAACTTAGTAGTTCTGTCTTTGATAGGAAGAAACTAAATATACCAAAGCAGCAAATTCTTTTGAGCTAGACTTCTTTATTATTCTAGTCTATATTTGCCACTAATTCTTTTTGAAAAGACAGGAATAAATGATTAACCTTTTATGGTGCATTTTCTTTTCCAACAAGACGTTAAGCTTGAGGATTCGATTCCTTTATCAAAAGGGATTCCCCCTGTTTATCAAAAACAGTTGGGGCTGTGGGGGATCTCTAATCATATAGGAAGCAAGGACACAAACACGAATACGGTACAAATACAATACGGTGATACGAATAATTTTTTTTTTTTAATTATAATATAACATGATCGGTACAGCACCAATATGACATGGATATAACCCAAATAAAATATTTATACTTCCTAACTAATCACTTACTATGTAGTTATTTCAATAATATATAACTACTTGTTCTCTGCATGAAAATTGTAGCTTTTAGCTAATAACATAAGGGCGATTATTCATGATCATAATATAGTTACTAATTATTGACTAAAATCTTTAAAGTAGCCCTTCATGACTTTGATCTTGATTTTTGCTGTTTACAGCTTATGAAAGGATACGATTTTATATTGAGATAGAAATATAACACGTCCCAAGTCCAATGCTTCTAAATGGAGATTTCATTTTTATTTAATATTTTGTTTGTTAAATTTACATCCAAATCTAAGTCCTAGTTTTCAATCCAACCTCACTTCAAGAATTCAACCTTCTCCATCACACCCATAAACCAAAATTTTCATATTCTTGACAAAGGTTATTTCTGTAAACATGCTGGAAATTAGGATATGATACTTATAAAAAGGCCATGTGAACGGACTCTAGCTTTTGGATTACACAGGTAATTTTTTGTTGGCCACAATGAATACCGAAAGCTGCTGAATTAAACTTTACCTTGCTATTTGTTCTTTATTTTCATGTTGAAGGGAGCGAGAGTGACATAACCTTGGTATAATCTTTCAGTCTCGTCTATGTCAAACAAACCTTTTAGACACAAAGTTAATGATTGAATGTTTTAATCTTACAACAATTTTTTGTCATGTCTACATCTGATATTCCTTTAGACACACTAAGGCTGTGGAAGTCTTGAATAATCTTAGACCCAGTCACAAGAAAATGGGGCTTTGGCCATTATTTCTCTCATAGAGCAATTTTCAGTGTACACCAAAGTTCATGTCATAGGCAAACCTTTTTGGGATCTGTCTTCAATAATGTACTACAAGCCAATGTAATGTTCTCATATAAAATTTATATATTAGTACATCTTTCCCACGTGCACATGAGATGTAACGTCCACACGTATGCAAGAGAGATGTCATAATAATCCCAAAAGGTTGGCCTAACAATTTCTAAAGCCTCATAAAATCTATAAAATCTTAGATTTGAAACCCTCTGATCAATATTTTAGAGTCACTTTCAAGATATTCCTCTATCTAATTACTTGGTGTGTAAGACAGATTAGTCTAATGATTTCTAATATTTTCATAAGATCCATAATATCTTAAATTTGAAATCCCTAGATAGCATCTTAGAGTTATCTCCCAAGGATTCTTACATCTAATTACTTAGTGTGTGGGAAACAGAAGAACTATATACACTAAGAAAATAGTCAATACCAAACAGTAATGACCACTCTCATTGGAAAAAAAAAAAAAAAAACCTATATAAATACAATATATGTCTATAAAACATTATTCGAGAGAGAGGGAGAGAGAGGGGGGTGAGATATATCGAGTACATTTGTCACAAAAGATAATTTCTATATTTTGTACGATAGATTTTCCAAATTTTTGTACTGTTTGGAGAATAAACAGTGACTTTTACTTTTTAGCTACCAATTTTTTCAAATACATTTTTCAACAAATTCTCTATCTCATTCTCTATCTCATTTAAATATTATTTCTTCATTCATTCTTTATTCTTTTTTTAATCTTTTTTAATCTTTCTTTATTCATTCCCAACAACTATATTTCAAATTCCTAATAGCTATATTTTTAAATTTTCCAACAGTAACATTTTCAAAAATTTTCAACAATTATATTTTCTCAATACCCTTTTTTTAAAGGGTCATTTTTTCAAATAGTAATATTTCTCAATAGGCATATTTTTCAAAAAGACTTGATAAATTTCAAGATTAACATAGATTTGGTAAATTTCAAATTACATCGAATTTTACCCATACAAGACTAACATAAATGAAGAGAAGTTTCAAATTACAATAAAGACTAAAGACATAAAAATTAATGTGAGCATAAAACTTAAAATTAGATGATCCTACAACTCGCTATATCCTTGCCACAAGTGCTCAACGAGATCCAATTAGAGCTCATAATGAGTTTCTCTATTTCTAATTTTTTCATGGGCTGCAATGAACGCCGTAAATTGACTAAATTCTTATGTAGGCTCGTGGGACACTGTTGTAGGGATGCTTTCAGGGACATGTTCATAATCAAGGTCTTCTGCTCCATTAGCATCACGTTCATCCTCAATTATCATGTTATGCAATATTATGCATGCCTTTATAATGTAATCAAGAGCCTCTATTCTCCAAAGACGTGCAGGCCCACGAACAATTGCAAATTGTCCTTGAAGCACTCCAAATGCATGCTTTGCATCCTTCCTTGTTGACTCTTGAGTTGTAGCAAAAAGACTATTATTTCTACCTTGTGGAGATGGGATTGTCTTCACAAAAGTGGACCATGAAGGATATATACCATCAGCAAGATAGTATCCCATTGTATAATCATGACCATTGATTGAGTAATTCACTGAAGGTGCACGGCCTTGAGCGAGCTTGGTAAATATAAAAGAATGGTCTAGCACGTTGATGTCATTATGAAACCCAAGTAACCCAAAAAATGCATGTCATATCCAAAGATCATATGATGCTACTGCTTCCAAAATAATTGTTGGCTCACGACTCTGACCAATATACTTACTTTTCCACCCTGATGGGCAATTCTTCCATTTCCAGTGCATGCAGTCAATGCTCCCTAGCATCCCTAGAAATCCACAACTTTCACTAACTCTTAGCAACCTAGCAATGTCATTGCTATTTGGTGACCTCAAGTACTCTGTAGAATAAATATCGACTATGGCTTCAACAAATTTTTTGAGACTCTCTATTGCAGTGCTTTCTCCAATTCTCACATATTCATTTGTAAAATCCGCCGCTACTCCATACGCAAGCATCCTTAGTGCGGCAGTCATCTTTTGAAGGGAAGACAAACCAAGCACTCCGGTAGCATTTCTTTTTCGAACAAAATATTCATCTTTCTCTTCTAGATTAGATTTAATACGTAGAAAAAGAGAACGACTCATTCGAACCTCCTTCAAAATACGATAAGAGGATATACTAGTGATTCTGCGAAATAGTCTTGAAAAAGTCTTTGGTGGCCTTGCCCATGATCACGTTGGATGAACCTACGGCCTGGAACAAAACCATAATGTGATGTTGACGCCCTCTCTCTTTCTAATCGTTCTTCTTCCAATGCAAGAAGCGCAGTTATCTCAAAATCATCATCAAAATCCGAGTCATTTAGAAGTATATTGCGTGCATAATTTGTATTACGACCCATGGAACAAATTTCCCAAGTTGCTGCCACAAAAAAAAACACACACACACAATTATCGCAGCATGTGTGAACAATTCACCTATTGATACTACAAGAAACCCCTCAGACATATTACACAACTTGAAAAAATTAAAACAAATGCACTCAGACAAATTTCACACCCTGCAAAAACCCCTCAGGCAGATCATATATTGAGCTCAAAAAGTCATAACACATGTAGAAATCAATGGTAAATTAGGTCATGATATCACTTATCTATTGGTTCAAGTACTTAATGGTTAAGCTTTCTCTAATTGAAACTTTGGACCATTATTACCAAAGTTTGGATGAGAGAGAAAGAATAGTAAATTAATACCACTGGGTAATTTTTTAAGATAAAATAAGGATATAGAGTTGCTATAGTGTTTTCTAAATTAAGAGAACTACTGTAGCAACTTCAAAAAAAATTTAAAAAAGTTTTGTGTTTAAAGAACCTGTTGGAATGTAAACAGTAGGTAAATAGTAGCATTTTATTTCCAAAAAATAGAGATAGAGTATCTGTTGGAGATGCTCTAAGTCATTAGTATGTCTTTTGACCTTTTTTCATTTCAATATAAATGTTACAGTGCCTTCACTCTTTTGACCCTTTTTCATTCCTATCAATGTTATAGGAATGAGCAACTTTATTCACCAAACCAAAAGTACAACCGCATACGACAAAATAACTAAAGTTGCAACTTGCAACACAAAAACAAGCAGCAAAAATGCAACTAACAGCAAACAATAGCTCACTTATCAAAAATAAAAAACAGTAGAAGTCTTCCAAAATCTACATAAATTGCTATTTTGAATAAAATTTCTTATGTTTTTACACAGTTTATATCTACAAGATAACTTGAATAATTTTAGCTTCAGTTCAAATCTTTCCATCATAAATTCTAGCATTTGAATCAATCCAAATGTGATAAGTTACTCTTGCGATGCTACCTCACTCGAGTCATGAGTCATGACATGCTGAAATCCTTTCCTCTTTACCTTTTTGACTTGCCATCAAACTCTTCATGTCAATCTCCTACTTACCAATTGATCAAACATTCCTGAGGATCACCATGTAGATTGTAGATCCTGTTAGAGAATGAACACTCAAAATACAAATTGATCCCAGGTCTTAGTTCTATTCCCGCAAAGGTACATAACACGTCCCTGCATACCCCCATTTGCCAATCTTTGGTAGTAAGCTTGTTTTTCTTCACTACCAACCAGCTTGCAAAAGCATTTTTAGGCACTACTTAGGAAACCAGACAAGCTTACACACCAATTAAATTCCAATATCCCTTATCAAGTTATCATCCTCCAAGTCCTCACAATTTAATTGCATTACTAGCAACAGGCAGCAACCCTCCATTCCACATGATCTTCATCACCAATGACAATGAGAACATCAGCCAGCTTTCCTTAAATCATAACTAGAGGTCATCTAACCTAGAAGGATGCCAATTTTATTGGCCATTTAAAATTGTACTCGACAACTTTGCTTAAGTAACAGTTGCAGTATCATATGCTACTCTAAAGCCCCATATTTCTGAAATAGGGGACCATCTGGGTGCCAATCATCATGCCGCAAAAAGAAATGTCCGCTCATTTCCCACTTTATGCTTTAATAAGGGCAAAGCTTCACTTCTCAGCCGCAAAATCATCCTCTAGCTCCAAGAACAGTCTCAATTTGTTCACTTTATCTTTGTACAGCTGTGCTTCAAATAATTCTTTTAATGCTACAGTTAGTTTAGAAGTACGCTACAAGTCATTTAACCAGCTAAAAGTAGAAGTCATTGGGTTCAATTAGGCTAGCAATTTGTAGACACACAGAAATGGCTAATCATATACAAGCAAAAAATTTGTTATTTACAGGGGACATACAACATAGAACATGTACTTGTCTTTATATTTTATAGTTTTAAATAAATGCCTTTCATGTGGAGGAAACCAGCAACGAGACTCCAAAACAAAATTTCAAGCAATACAAACACCAGGGTACCCCACTTTTCTGAATGAATCATGGCCTGCAATAACGATTCCGTGCCATCAACCTGCACACCAGATTTGGCCCAAAATTGTCTATCAGATAATGTGCCAAGTCAACCAATACATCGATTGTGTTCAACAATCCCATAAATCTATTAAAAAATAGTACAAAATAACATCACACTGCTGATGATGTCAACAAGTACCCATCTTGCATGTCAGTCAATCCACTTTCACAAGTGATGCAATGAACAAAATATTTACATATAACTAATTTTAACTAGCAACTTCTCCAATCTCCACACAACAATTGGAGGGTGCACCAAAAAGATGAAATTCCACAATTTTTCTTCCATAGACATATGCTTATTGTAAAAGAGAAGCATAGTGACTCAGGTAATACCCTAGTACAAAGGAAGAGAATTACCAAGTTATTTTCAGGCGAATGCCAATAGAAACCCTGCACAGCTGCTGGAAAGAGATCACAAGCAGCCAAAGCATATACAATGAGAGCGTTCATCCCCATCCATTCTAGTAACATTGTGGGCTTTCTGAAATGTTTGATATCAACCTGCATTTACAGAGGGTTTAATTTTTTGTTTTTAAAAGATGATTTAACTAAACAGGTTGTAATTTCAGTCTCATTATTCCAATTAAACATTATGTATCACATTGCAGAGATGTTAAGACAAGCTAATGTTTGCATCATATAGGTCCTTGTCATCAAACCAAAGAGTAGATTTACTGTTGTTATATATTGTAGTCACCACCTGTGTTTGTGGATTCTGGAGGAAAAGGTTGAAAGCAACCTCAAAAACCAGAGAGTGTGGCAAGACCTTAATATTTTAAAGGATTGGAAATACATGGCAGAGGATGTCTCCCATCATTGGGCATTCCATCCTTTAAGAATCAGGCAATGTCACTCGAAGGTAGAAAATGATGCCAACTCTAAAATCAATTCACAACACTTTCCATCTAAGTTTGGAGTCAATACGTTCATCTGTGATATCAAGATTTTAAAAGTTACATTCTATTCTCAAAGCACTGAAAGCCAGACAAAATCTAGGTGCCTTTCAAGATTAACTTCTCTAATCCCATAGCTTCTTTGATTTCTCAACAGAGGGAGATGACCTTCAGAATTTGAAACTTTTATAGGACAAAAAACATACTACAGGAAAAACTTAATTTAAGGTCACATTTGCACTTCTCCTGGACATGTCAAGAATTCTGCAATCAATATAAAGAATCTAGAGTCACACTTATTTCAGTTTGCCATGATAATTCCACGGCTTTATGTTGAAATCAAGTTGTAAAATTTTATGGTAGAGAAATTGCTAATGACCAGAACTTACGAGTGATGTTTTCCTTTGACCTAATTATAATTGAAAAAAATTGAGATACCCCTTTATTGGAACCCCCATCCCCCATATATAAATAAATAAAACTTTTTGACAAATTAGGTCAAGATAAAATCAAGCTTGAGTCAGTGTCAACATATCAAGAGATTGTAAACTCTTCTATTTTCTCCATGATTTTCCCAATTTAACAAATCAATTATTGATATGGGTCACTGGATTTGATCTCACTTGATGTCAGGAGTCATAGTAAGCTAAACTTGGGTCGCTTTTAAATCATGGGGATATTGGTCAATTAGTCAGAGCACCATCTAGAATGATGAACTTACTATGTAAAAGATAATGGTTAGGAACAAGCCTGATGCTCCTGCCGTGATGCACATATAGCTCAATGTATACAGTGGCTTGCAGAAAGGAACACCTGATATAACTTACAGAAATTACTTGCAAGAAACAAAGTGAAATTCACAAAGAGCTAAAAGATATAGATCAGATACAAGACAAAATACCTAGCAACTCCAAAACATATCCTGCAATTAATAGAGGGAATGATAACATGGACCATAAAAGAACCCTCTGCATTTGGTCCTGAAGAAAAAAGATAAAAAGTTCATATGATCAAATATAGCTATCAAAGAGTCACATCAAGACAAACTGTAAATCAATAAGACATAGCTAAAACTATGCCTACATGTTATGAAGCAACAAGAAGAAACATTGTACCTTAAAATGCACAAGTATGTGCCCAAATTGCAATCCCAAAAAACATGTGATAGCAGCCATCAATGAACTGGAAAAATTTGTAATCAAAAGAAATTAGCAACCAAGTACCAACAACCAGCACCTATCAATGAGGATGGTAATGAATAACACTTTAACATTTTCATTGCCTTTTTTTTTGGGGGGGGGGGGGGAGGGGATTGCAATAAAGAAAGTTGTTCAGTGTATTTAGAAATTAACTGTGTTTTGAGTGTCCTCTCTCTAATACATTATAAACTGTCACAGTTCATAAATTAATAATATACAAGGAAACAGAAAAAAGGAACGCCATTATCAAACCTTAAGATGCCCTCTGGATCAAATGGTGCAAGGCACCACCCAGGTGCATTTTGTGGCAGAGGTCCATAGTCAGGAGAATTAATACTGCATTCCTGAGCAAAACAAAGATTAAGATAAGATCCCCCTGATGATCAAACAATGGAACCCATAGATAGCGAGTTCAAGATAGCAGTTACAAAGGCCAAGAAAAATAACCTTTGTTCTTCTGTACACAGGATGTTGATAAAGATGATGTTCACCAAGAATAACTCGATCAATCAAGCCAACCGCATTACAAGGAGGCTCAAGACTGCCCCTCACTTCACAATGAACCTATTGAACAATTTCTTGTTTAAATCAGTTCCACTTGAGGGTAAATGAAACGAATAATTTCCACAAACAAAATGGGATACAAAAAACATATACAAGACCTTAAGCAGTCAGCAACTATTAGCTTGCTTGCAAACATGTGGGGAGGCACCCATAACATTGATCTGTAGATTCATACCTTCTTTCCTCACATAATTTAGTTAAAACTGCGGTTCCATGTATACAGCAATTACATGTTCTCACAGTGTAGATCTCACTCTTATGAAATAAAATCATTTCTAATTGATTATTTGAAAAAAATTAGGCCTAAAGAAGTGCTTTAGGGCCACCTTCAGATTCCAGGACAAGCAGTCAAAGCTGCTGACTACTTAGACAATTCTAGTTGCAAGCACACTTAGTTACTGGAATTTGAATGACAAATTATCCAACAAAAAGAAAAATAAGAAACCAAATATTATCTGTATTAGAATAATGGTTTAAAGCTAAATGATTGAATTCACCATTTCTTAACAACTTAAACTTTTGGGACAAGTGGTAATTTATCAAAGCAAGTGATTTGGAGTTCAAACTATCTCCACTCTACCTTCCATTAAAAAATTAAAAATCCAACATGTTTGGTCCAGCTTATTAAGGGGTGTTTGGGCCCACACATGAGAGGAAGTGTTAGAATAATGGTTAAATGATTAAATTCATCATTGCCCAACAATTAATCTTTTGAGACAAGTTATAATTTATCAATGTCCAATGCACATACCATAAGAAAATGGGTCATAAGAACAGCTTAAATTCACACCCTACCCAACAAAACAAGTGAAGCATGTGCATCAAATATAAGTCTCAGTTGTGGAAAATCGGCCCAACATAGGCATCCAGTGATTAATACTGACAACTAATCATTTTATGGCATATTGTTCAAAAATCAAAATCAGACATGAAAAGATATGAAAAGTAAAGAGAACATCTTCAGTTATAAAGTAACAAATTTGGGAGTCTAAGGCTATCTTCATCAACAGATTGACATATTGAAAGAGCATTGCCAATGAAAAATTTTCAAGAAATTATATAATTCAACTCACAATTTGAGTACCAGATGCATAACCAGTCAAATTCATGCTTAAATCTTCATATTCCCAGTTTGGAATGTAAAGGCCATATAGTAAGCACATGTATACTGAGCACAGTAAGATAGCAAACATCCTGCACAATTAAGCAAAAGCTCGCACTTAGAAAACCTCAAATGCAAGAGGAGAAACATATCACCCATGAAAAAGTCTACCATCTAAGAGACCTAGAAACTCTAAACAAAATTAGAATTACAAAAGTATGCAGGTCATTTCCCACAAGGGGTAAATGCCCCTAGATTACCCGACAACTCATTCTAGCAGGTGAGGCAAGCCCAAAGGGCTCTTTAAAAAGGTTCCCTATGTTATCACAACCAAAAATAAATAAATATAAAAATAAGAAGAAGAAGAAGAAGAAAGAAGTATGCAGGTCATCCCACCCTAGATTTTTTTTGTCATGTGATATCATTGGATTCCTGTTATTAAGTTTGCCAATAATCTGACTCATAACTCAAAGGCCTTAATGATTTTTTTTTAAGTAACTTTTGAGGTTAATGTTCCTAAAATTTATAGCCTGATCATCATAAATTTTAATAATTACCACCTATTCATGAAGTATATACAAAATGTTTTCAACTCAGCCTCTTCATTTCAAAATCATAGCTAAGTATAACACAAACTTCCAAAAAAAAGAGTGTGGTTTAAAGTTTGACATCCCCAAGACTGCTAAGTAGGTGCAAAAATTTCTGAAGAAAGAACAGAAATATAGAAGGACCAAAACTTGGCCTCTTGATGCACTTTTCTTGTTAAAATTTCCATAATTATTTTGAGATCAACCATCCTGCTTCCATCTTCCATTCTTTAGTTAAAACCCAAAAAGTATGGTTTTATCTCTACATGAAGTCAGTCAAGAAGCACACTCTTGAAGCTTTTGTAGAATCAGTTCATAAAACCAAAACATGTGTACATTCCAAATATATCTAAGTAGTGCAATTGCATGTGAAAAACAAGAGTACCAGTGGAATTATGTATTCTAACCAAACTAACCACTGAATGTAGTATTTCTTCACAAAAGCCATTGCTGAATCAACAAAATCATTGTTAACAAGCCAGATCTCCGCCATTGAAGCCAGCAGATATCCAATTGATATCCTCTGTAGATTATGTAAACACATTTGCAATATGCATGTTAGCTTTAAAAAGTTTTTGAATCTTAATATCTATTTATAGAGCTAGACCAGCAGGTAATAGTACTTTTATCTGCTCTGAAATAAACAATCCTAAAAGAACAATTCATCTATTGAGGTTAAGTATGCCCTTTCAGTTTAATCATCCATATATGGCATAAATTTGATGCAGTGCACATGAGGTAATACGCAAGAACATGAATTTTTGGTTTCAAGAGTGGGAAAAAAAACATTTGAATGCCCAAAAGTCCTGAAAAAAACTATGCCAATATATGATCAAATAAAGAATTTTCAGTTAATACCTAACACAGGACATAATTGTATTATTGACTAAACTAATCCAAAACCCTGGGAGATGTATAGATTATAACTTAGGCATTGATACACTGTCATACTACCAAATCAAAAGAAGACATCACACACCAAATGATTAGACATACACCAAAGAAATTCCTAGCATAAAGTTGCACCAATGCAATGGAGCTCTTCAGTCATAACCCAGCATTATCAACCTTACATTCTGAGAAGTCTGGACCAAGTTGAATCAACTAAATTGTCCTTTCTGACTTTTTGTGAAAACCAGAGTTTGTATTGTAGTTATAGCAATTGAATTATATTTATCACCACCAAGCATGTAGGAGAAGATGTAGTGGTGGCAGTATCTGCAATAGTGGTAGTAAGGTTCTTATAGAAAAAACACTATCAAAACATGTACTACTGCTTTTTTTTGGATCACGATCTTACTTCTGAATCTCTGATTAATAAATGCTTCCCCCCTCCCCCCTTTTTGTGAAGGCTCCTCAGCATTGTACCAAGGGATGGAGAAAATTTCTGAAGTTAAAAGGCTTAGCAAGGCCCTTTCTAAGGTTTGAAGTTGGGGATGAAAGCAACATATCCCTATTGCATGCCAATTGGCATCCACTTGGAGTTCTCTATACCAGATTTGGCCATATGGTAGTGTATGATGCAGCCCATTGCATGGAAGCTATAGTGTCCAGCATGCATCAAGAGGAGTGGCAACGTCTGATGAATTGAGTGGAATTTAAAGTAATCAACCTCAAGTTTAGATAGGAGAGAGAAGGATAATCCAATCTGGATTCCTTCTAAATCAGGATTTTTTTTTATAAGTGCTGAAACCTGGTGGAAATGAGTATGGTACTCTGCTGCAATACCAAATCATGTGTTTATCTCCTGGTTGGCATTCAGGAATAGAGTGTCTACTCGTGCTAGATTGCTCCAGTGGGGTTATAAAAGGGATTAGCCTTGTGTTTACTGTGGGGATTGTATGGAGAGCAAGGATCACCTCAATTTTGAGTGTGATTTGATTTTTCCGAGAGCGTTTGGAAGGAAATTATGAGAAGTGCTTGATTAAGAAGCCTGAGGTTGACTGTTGGGGTTCTATTGAGCAAATTTGTTGACTGTGACTTGAGGAACTTCAAAGGCAAGGGCTAATTGCAATATTTGCATGCTGGTATTGGGAGCTGTCGTAAATCATATCTCATGCCAAAAAAAAAAATGCTAGTATACATGGACAGTAGGGGTCCGTTTGGGATCCGCTTATTTTGCTGAAACTGAAAACTTTTTGCTGAAACTACTGTAGATAAAGATAAAAGTTCGTTAAAATAGTACAATGGAACTCATGAATAATACCAAAAAGTACAGTAGGACCCATGAATAGTAAAAAAAATAAGCTGAATAGTAAAATAAGTTGACAAAAATAATTATTTCCAAACTCACACTAGGTGAAGAATGAGAAGGGTATTGTAAAAGCTATTAGTTGCTAGGTTAAGGCTCAAGTGGCAGCTAAAGGGAATTTTAATTTTTTATCGGTAACAGAGCCATATGCTGCTATTGGGGGATTCCTCTGTCTGTTCTATGCAACAAAACGCTAAGCTTTGCCTGTTCAATACAATGCCAAATCATTTGGTAAACCGAGTTTGATGCACTGATAGATAGTGCAGAACCTCAGTTGTTATTACCATTGTGGTTGATTGCTCTGTAAAGGGAGCATGCCAGGCTTTGTTACTCTATTGTTATTAGGTTGCATGCAAGGCCTTTGTCATATTTTGTTGTTCAAGTCTAACAGTGTTAAGATTTGCAGTGTGTTGAACTGAATAATGATTACCTGTAATACACCTAGCCAACGTATCTTGTCCACATCAACTCCATATGTTAAATCGTTACGCCCATGAAAATACCCGCCTAGAATACATTCCAAACAAAACCAATCTTTTTTTTATTTATTTTTTGTCAAAGCATCAATAAACAAAAGTACATAAACAGTTCATCGTAATTACTGAGTTGTAATTTGTAAATAAATGCTTATTACATTAGGTAGTTGAGAGCTAGGACTCAATTCAAACTACTTCGAAATTGTTGAAAAGTTTACTTAAAGTTCGTCTTCGTCCCTAAACTATTGAAAACATTATTCTTTCTGTCTTTCCATCCAGTCTCGTTAACTTTTATCCTTCCTGTAGGTGGTACTATTTATAGCATTAGAGAATTTGATATGCAGCCAGGACCATTACATTTTTTTTTTTTTTAAAAGGTACACTTGAGGTGAACAAAACTATTGGCCCCACGCATGGTATGAAAGATCATTTTAAAGTTTAGGGATGAAAAAATAACTTTTTTGAATAATTTAGGGACAAAAAAGATCATTCTAAAGTTTTAAGGACAGAAAATGTTACATTATTCAATGGATTAGCAATGGAAAAAGTAGTTTTTAAAGTTTAGTGATGAAAAACGAACTTCATTTCATTTCATGCAAAGTTTGGGGACGAAAACAATTTTTTTTTTTGCCTATTGGTAGTTTACCCTCTCCATCCAATTATAACAGAAGACGGAAAAACAACATACCTTGCAAAACCAACCCTAAGATAAACAGCTTGAATGTCCTTAGCACGACTTTCTTTGTAGCAATTGATTTGTTAGAAATTCTCTGCACAATGAACATAATAATACCATTACAAAGTCTATTTGCAAAACATTAATTTTAAGTTCTTAATTAATTCATAGAGTAAAGAAGAAATGCAATATTTATTAAAGAGCAAAAAAAACTCTTGTGTTTTGACTTTGAGCTACATTGATAACATGTTACTAACCTTGAATACTAGAGCAATAGAGACACCAACACCAAAGAGAAAAAATGGCATCACAAAATCTGCGAGAGTGACGCCGAACCAGGGAGAGTGATTAATGGACGGAAATGCCCCTCCAGCATCGTCTACTAAAATCATCAACTGTCAATGTTAAACAAAGCAGCTAAATTTTCAGACTACTAATTTTGAGTTTCAGTTTCAACTTTCACGGTCAAAGCCAAAGGGGTAGTAGTAGTAGTAATATATATATAATATATTTAAAGGTTAAAAATTAGAAATACTTAGTTGAGGCGGGGTGCATACAGCGACGGTGAGGCCGCGGAAGACATCGAGAGAGTGGAGCCGTTGATTGGGAGCGGCGGGAGGGGATGAATCTGGGCCGTTGGATGGGGGGACGATGTCATCAGTGGATGCTGCTGCGTTGTGGTTGTGGTTGTGGAGAAGAGGTGTGCGTTGCTCTTCCCCTTCCGCCACGTCGATCAGGGAAGACATTTTCTTTTTTTTGTCTCTGGCAGAGGCTGGATTGGATGCCGGCATAAGACAATATTGCTGCGTTAATATATAATTGAAGTTAAGTTATTAGGGAAAGTCTATGGCTTAACCAACAGGTCAGAGTCCAACAACATCTTTTATTCTTTTTTTTCTTTTTTGACAGCCAATTCAAAAACCACCCCAATAGTTACCGGTAAAAAGTCAAGGGAGTACCCCCTTTTTTTTTTTTGGTAACCAAGGGAACTCGAGTAGGAATTTTTTTTTCCAATTCACCTTAAATTCCTAACAATTTCGTTAGTTGTCACGTTTTAAAATTATCTTAGAAACTAGCATCTCAAGTGTTTATGACTTATGGCCATCATATTTCAACTCCATCATAGATCTAAGATGCTTAATTAGAGTAGTGTGATCATCGTCTAACTTCTTAAGGATGTCTAATGCAATAAAATTAGAATTCATCATTCTACCATCATTTCACAACCCAATTGGTATACACATGTGAGGACCCACATACACGGTGACCATCCATAGTCCGTGGAGATTAGGCTTCATGACTGCCGCAACATACCACTTGCATGACTCATCCACGCATTTCGCACAAAGTTTGACCTTCGTCGATCTACTGATCACAAAATGTTTGTTTTCCTTAAAAGCATAAATTGTTAATACGCACTTCACCTCCACTTTATTGGCAAAAGTCAACAATTTGCTAAAATTAATCCCCTCTTTCCAATTAGACACCTGTGGAGGGTAAAAATTCTCGAATAAACATTTGGGTTTTGGGCTTTATTGACAGGTACCAGTTTGTTTTTGATTAAGGCCTCCAGGCCCACAAGTTAGTCTACGCTGCAAAGGTCCAAGGAGTTGTCCGAGGAGGAATGTCTCCTTGGACAGGCCCAGCAATGACCCTAGGACTGGCCAAGAAGGTTAAAGGCAGAACTCTAGAAAAACTAATAGGTAAGAGGGTGATCCAAACACCCTCTAGACGCAAGGATGTGATAGAAATATCTAGAGAAAAGGCTGCTACCTCCACATTAAAGACCCTGCATCTACCTCTCTGGCCTCATTAATGGGGAAATGACCTCTGAACAGTAAGATGCAACCCCCCCTACTATTTGTTTGAAGACTTCAAGGTGGCGGTGGAGAAAAAAGTATCTAAGAGAAAGATTTGTACGACACGTGAATGAACAGTGAACAGGAAGAAGTATATAAGGAGACGAGAGAGGAAAGAGAAAGGGAGTGAGACTTTCTGCTAAGAATAAAATAGGAGCGAAGGACTGTAAACTTTGTCCTAAAGAGAGTATATTTATACATATCATCCTCGGCTTACGTCCAAGGAGATCTATTTGTCATGTTTGTTCATCATTTGCACAAATTGTAACACTCTAGCCTGTTAATCGAACTTCCAATATCCCGAGCCTAGATTTCAAACCCATACTCTACAAATTTTATTGTATAAGGCTCATTGGGCCTGAGCCCAACATTCGTTTTTGGGTCCGGGTACAATTGTGCACTTACAATTGGCGCCGTTTGTGGGAAACTAGTGTTGAAGGAATTGGAACATCATGGCAAGTTTAGGTTCACACCACACAGAATCTCAGGGATCGCAGCTCGAAGATCTTTTTGAACGTCTTGAGTGCCGGAGGGATCGAGAGGGAAGCGTTCATACTGTGTATACTGGCGCAAGTCATACGAGCGGTGGAGGCAGCGCCTCCCATGAGGATGATGCCAAGGCCATGCAAAGGGAGATTAACCACCTCAAGAAGAAGCTGCGTCGTGTCAGATGAAGGCGGGCTTCACCTCCATCCAGCCCTTCCCCAGCGGAATCCCTGGGAAGCAGTCACAGTTCAAGGTCCTGGACGCCCCCCAGCAAAACCTCATCTTGCGAAGAGGATGACCTGCCGGATCGCAGGCGTAGAAAGCTCCCCTCTAGGGGCTTGGGGAACGACGCTATGAGCCGAGCATTACACCAACTCTCCAAGTCGCCCTTCTCACATAGGATTGAGAATGGATGGCTCCCCAGGTGGTTTACCCAGCCCACCTTCACTATTTATAACAGCTGGACAGACCCAGTGGAGCACGTGAGCCACTTTAATCAGAGGATGGCAGTGCATTCTCACAATGAAACCTTGATGTGCAAAGTCTTTCCTTCTAGCTTAGGACCTGTCGCTATGAGATGGTTCAATGGGCTAAAATCGGGGTCTGTCAGTTCGTTCAGGGAATTTACTAGGGCATTCGCCTCTCGGTTCATTATATGCAGCAGAGTTCCTCGACCGTTGGACTCGCTATTATCTATGGCCATGAGGGAGGGGGAAATGCTGAAAGCATACTCCGACAGATATTGGGAAATGTTCAACGAGATAGATGGAGATTTTGACGAGGTGGCGATCAATACTTTTAAGGTGGGCCTTCCCACTGATCATGACTTGAGGAAGTCTTTGACCAAGAAGCCCGTACGGAGTGTACGTCGCCTCATGGACCATATAGACGAGTACAAAAGGATTGAAGAGGATCAACAGCAGGGTAAGAGTAAGGCGAAGGTTATCTCGCAGGAGAGAAGGGATTTCAGGTCGGACAGGTATCACAACAATAAGCCGAGGAGAGATTACTCTGGGCAGTCTAGGTCAGCTATTCCGCAAAAAGTTAATACTGTATTCAGAGAACCAGTGCACCAACTATTGGAGAAAGTCCGTAAGGAACCCTACTTTAGGTGGCCTAGTAAGATGGCGAGGGACCCTACAAAGTGAAATTAGAAGCTTTTTTGCCAATATCATCAGGATGTGGGTCATACTACTGAGAACTGCTGAACCCTCTAAAACCACTTGGAGCAGCTTGTTAGCGAGGGAAAATTGAAACAGCATCTGTACCAGCCTAACGGGCAAGGCAGTTAGTACAGCTCAAATAATCAAAAGAACAACTCATCTCGGCCGCCCTTGGGAACGATTAACGTTATCTTCACTGCACCTAGCAGAACCGGTTCTTGTCCTACCAGGGTGATGGCAGTTTCACACTCTCAGGCCGAGGAGTCAGGCTCGAACCCGAAAAGGATTAAGGGGAATGTGCTTGTCTTGGGATTTTCAAAGAAGGATAAGGTTGGGACCATCCAACCACATGATGACGCTCTGGTGGTCACTCTGAAGATAGGGAATTACGATATAAAAAAGGTGATGATTGATCAAGGCAGCGGCGCAGATATCATGTACCCTGACTTATTCAAGGGGTTGAGGTTGAAACTGGAGGATCTCACTCCTTATGACTCGCCACTGATAAGCTTTGAAGGCAAAGCTATCATACTGAAGGGACAGATTCGATTGCCTGTACAATCTGGCTCGGAAACGGTCGAGGTGAATTTTATCGTGGTTGATGCGTATTCCCCATACACGGCCATCCTTGCCAGGCCTTGGTTGCACGCTTTAGGTGCTGTTTCCTCCACCTTGCATGTTAAAGTAAAGTTTCCTTCGGGGCAATTCATCAAAGAAATTCTTGGTAGCCAATCAGTGGCAAGGCAATGCATATCTGCTGCAGTACTGCATCAGTCCTCGGCCAGAGAGGACTTATAGCAATTAACGACTCCGGATGCGCCCGAAGTGGTGACATCGGAGGAGACCATGTGTGAAGATTTGGAGAAGTTTTTGATAGTTGATGATCCCAAAAGGTTCTTTCAAGTTGGGGTACGTTTACCACCCCAAGAGAAGATGGAATTGGTGCAGTTTTTAAAGGACAACATCGATGTTTTTGCCTGGGATCCCTATGAGGCTCCAGGGGTTGACTCAAACTTCATTTGTCATCATTTGAATGTCAACCCTGCTATTATTCCTAGAAAGCAGCCACCTCGGCGTTCCTCCAAAGAGTACTCCGAGGCTGTTAAAGAAGAAGTGCTCAAGCTCAAGAGGGCCGGGGCTATTAAAGAAGTTTTCTACCCAGAGTGGTTGGCGCACACAATTGTGGTGAAAAAGAAGAACGAAAATTGGAGAGTATGCGTGGACTTTATAGATTTAAACAAAGTCTGCCCAAAGGACTCGTTCCAGATGCCACGCATCGATCAACTTGTGGATGCCACGGTCGGACATCCTCGGATGAGCTTTTTAGATGCCTTCCAAGGCTATCACTAAATTCCATTGGCAGCGGATGATTAGGAGAAGACTGCCTTCATTACTCCAACAGGGAACTATCACTATAAAGTGATGCCGTTCGGATTGAAAAATGCAGAGGCTACTTACCAAAGGATGATGACCAGAATGTTTGAGTTGCAACTTGGAAAGACCATTGATGTATATGTGGACGATATGGTAGTGAAGAGTAAGACAATACCCACGCACGTGAAAGATCTGGACGACACCTTTCAAATACTTAGAAAGTACAAGCTACGCCTTAACGCCTCAAAGTGTTCTTTTGGGGTAGGTTCCGGAAAGTTTCTAGGCTATATGGTGACTCATAAAGGGATAGAGGTGAACCCAGCGCAGGTCAAAGCCATCCAAGGCTTACAGCCACCTCGAAATCCAAAGGAAATTCAGAAGTTAACCGGAAGGATCGCTGCTCTCAGCAGATTTATCTTTCGGTCAGCCGACCGGTGCAGACCTTTTTTTCAACTACTAAATAAATGGAAAGGATTCCAATGGTCCGAGGAGTGCGCTTTAGCTTTCTAGCGACTTAAGGAATATCTTTCCCAGCCACCCATTATGTCTCGGCCAGAGGTTGATGAAGTCCTGTTTGCGTACCTAGCGGTAGCCGTCCATGCAATCAGCCTGGTTCTTATAAAGGACGGCGGCGGGGTGCAAAGACCGGTCTATTACGTCAGCAAATCCTTGAATGAAGCCGAGGTGCGTTACTTGCCCTTGGAGAAGGCACTTTTGGCCATAGTCCATGCCACGCGAAAGCTTCCTTACTATTTCCAGTCCCACACCGTGGTTGTTTTGACGCAACTGCCTCTCAAGTCAGTGTTACGCAATGTTGACTACTCCGGAAGGGTAGCTAAGTAGGGAACTATTTTGGGAGCTTTTGATATCAAATACATGCCGCGCACCTCGGTGAAAGGCCAGGTTCTCGCAGATTTGGTGGCGGAGTTTACTGAACCATTGTTAGAAGAAACTGAGAACGAATCACACATGGATGAAAAATTAGTTGGCATGATCATGGACAAAGGACCTCCGATTTGGAAAGTGTCCGTTGATAGGGCAGCCAACCAGAGGGGGTCCGGCGTCGGGCTTGTTTTGGTATCTCTTGAGGGAATTGTCTTCGAAAAATCATTGAGATTAGCGTTCTCGACAACTAATAACGAGGCCGAGTATTAAGCGGTCTTAGTCGGTATGAACATGGTACGCAGGATGGGGGAAAGGAAGTTCATATGTTCTCAGATTCTCAGTTAGTGGTCGGCCAGGTGACGGGGACCATAGAGGCTAGGGATCCAAGAATGCAGGAGTATTTGACCCAGGTCAAATGTTTACAATCAGAATTTGATTCTTTTATCCTTTCTCACGTCTCTAGAAGTGGAAACACACATGCAGACTCATTGGCCACCTTGGCAACGTCATCGGCTCAGTGTTTGCCTAGGATTATCCTCATTGAAGACTTGCTAAAACCCAATCTGACCACTGTCAAGGGCTTTTGTATCCATCTGATAAGGCCCGGACCTAGCTGGATTGACCTTGTGGTATCTTTTCTAAAAAGCGATGTTCTTCCCGAGGACAAGTCTGAAGCAGATAAGATCCGTCGGAAGCAAATAAGATCCGTCAAAAGGCGCCTCGTTTCTGGCTATCCAAGGATCAGAAATTGTATAAACGCTCCTTCTCCGAACCATACTTGTTATGTGTACACCTTGAGTCAACAGAGGCACTTTTGGAAGAATTGCATGAGGGAATTTGTGGAAGCCACACTGGGGGAAGGTCCTTAGCCCATAGGGCTCTGACTCAGGGATATTGGTGGCCCAATATGCAGAGGGAAGCTCAGGACTATGCAAGAAAGTGTGACCAGTGCCAAAGGTTCGCTCCTAACATCCATCAGCCTAAGGGAGTCCTTAATCCTCTGTCCAGTCCTTGGCCTTTTGCTCAATGGGAATTGGACATAGTGGGGCCTTTTCTGAGGGCTGTGGGAAACAAAAGGTGGCTACTCGTCGGAACCAACTACTTCACCAAGTGGGTTGAGGCTGAACCCTTAGCAAATATTAGGGACATCGACTCCAAGAAGTTCATATGGAAGAATATTATCACTAGATTTGGGGTACCACACACACTCATTTCGGACAATGGCGTTCAATTTGATAGTAGAGGTTTTAGGAAGCATTGTAGTGACATGGGCATCATAAACAGATACTCTACCCCAGCTTATCCTCAGGGAAATGGGCAGGCCGAGGCCGTTAACAAGGTCATAGTCAGTGGACTCAAGAAGAGGCTGGACGACGCGAATGGCAGGTGGGTAGAGGAGCTACCACATGTTTTATGGACGTATCGAACTACGCCGCGCTATGGGGCCGAGGTAGTAATACCTTTAGAATCTGGTTTCCCAACGCTAAGGACGAGTTCTTTTAGTCCAAAAAATAACGACAGCCTCCTGGAGAAAATCCTGGATTTAGTTGAGAAACGGCGAGAGGCTGCTATGGTCCAAATGGCTTATTATCAGCAGAAGCTTAGACGAGGGTATGATGCCAATGTGAAGTTAAGGCCATTAGCGCCTGGGGACCTAGTGTTAAGAAAAGTTGTGGGTACTGCCAAAAACCCAACTTTGGGAAAGTTGGGACCAAATTGGGAAGGACCATATCGAATCATCTCTGTAATAGGCATAGGGTCATATCGACTAACTAATCTAAATAAAAAAATTGTACAACGCCCCTGGAATGTAAACAACCTTCGAAGGTATTATTATTAATAAAAAGCACTTTTATCGTTCGTTATTCAAATTATCAATATGTACTTAGGTTTATTTCTTACAATTTCTAAGTATTAAACAGAAACTTGGTCATATGGTGTCCTCGGACTACATACCTTGTGAAAATTGATATCTTATTAAGTGTCAAACAGATACTTGGTCATGGATGGTCCTCGGACCACATACCTTATGGAAATTGATGTCTTATCATTTGTTAAACAGAACCTTAGTTATGCCGGGTCCACAGACCTTCTACTTTGGGAAAATTAACATCTTAAGTTACAATTTTTAAGTATCAAACAAAAACTTGGTGATGCATGGTCCTCAAACCACATACCTTGTAAAAATTGATGTCTTATCATTTGTTAAACAGGACCTTAGTTATGCCGGGTCTACAGACCTTCTACTTTGGAGAAATTAACATCTTAAGTTACAATTTTTAAGTATCAAACAGAAACTTGGTGATGCATGATCCTCGGACCACATACCTTGTGGAAATTGATGTCTTATTATTTGTTAAACAGAACCTTAGTTATGCCAGGTCCATAGACCTTCTACTTTGTTAAGATTAACATTTTTAAGTTACAAATTCTCAGTATCAAGTAGGAATTTGGATATGCATGGCTCTCGGACCATCTACCTTGTACAAATTGATATCGTACTTCTGATTAAGACAAAGTTTATTTATATCAAGTCCTTGAATCCATTACTTTAGAAATACTAGCAAAAATCCATGTATTGATTTTGAGATGATTATGAAGTAGTTTGGTCACTTTGTGCCTCAAATTGAATTCTAAGTCAGGTTTTTAGTTGTGCCTCATTGTGTCTCACATGTTGTATTCTTGAGGCATAATTTGTAAGGTATAAGCTAAATGTGTGTACTGTTGTTTAAAGTTATGATAGTTCAAATATTGAAAGGGTATAAGTCAAATGAAGATTAAATAAGACAGTCTTTCATTAATTGCTTCTGATATATATTACAAAGAAAATCTTTGATACATAACAAAAAAAAAAAGAAGGAAAAGTCCTAGGCTCGGCCCTAAGCTTTTGAAAGAGGGTCCTACTCGGAAGTGCTCTTCAGCTCCATCTCAAAGGAGGATTGCACTTGTTTTCCTTTGTTTATTGGCACTGGTGGAGGGACGATAGCCTCGGCGCATTGGCCCATGACCTTCTCAGCACCTTTACCCTGTTCCTTCTCTTTGTTGGAACTTGTAGGTTCTGTAGGAGCAAGAACGGGCTCTAGGATTACAGGAGGGGGCATGAACGAAGCTGTCTTAAGGGCAGGGCCAATATAAGGAAGCTCTTCTATCTTCTATATGTCTAGGGGAAGCCAAATGTTCTCGGGCTTCCTCAGCTCGGAAGTTGGAAGAACCCCTGCTACATTCAAGGCTTCCCCCCAAACTTGCTGGCAATATTCTCGGCACAGCGCAGCGAACTCCTCTGTCAGCTGGTCTTCTGTTGCCGCTACCCCTTCCTTATAAGTAGCCTTCTTCGCGGCCTTCAACGAGTCCTTGAAGGTGCGGGCCTCGTCTTTCATCTTCGCAAGCTCTTTCTTCAAGTCAGAGTGCTCCTGCTGAGCTTTAGATAGCTCTTCATCCTTCTGACGAAGAAGCTTGCGTTGCCCCTCCACCTGGGTCTTCATTGTCTTCAAGCTAGCCTGAGCACCGTCCCTTTCCCTTTTTTGCTTTGCCAGCTGTGTGGTGAGCTTCTCATTTTGTGCAAGGGCCTGACCCAGGGACTTCTCGATCTTCAGCCGAAGCTCCAGTTCAAGCCCAGTCTTCTTTCGAGAATCCTCCACCCAATTCTCGACAGCAAAAAATTCCTGGACGGCCTGTGACAAGATATCAAAATATCAAACACATGAAAATGTCTCCTACAATGAGGTGTGATGTAAAAATAAAATGGAAATAAAATTTAAATACTTACCAAGCCCAAGTTCCTTTTTAGCGAAAGGAACAGCTGGGACTGAGTCATCTTGTCTAGGGCTTCCATGTCCCTGGGCAACAGGAGAGGACGTTCCAAGGCATCGGCCAGGTGGAGGGCATGACCTTGTTGGAACATCCTAATGTTGGACTGGCAAGAGATCGGTGCCCCGTCCAGCTTCAACTCGGGAGACCAGTTAGCCTGTGCACGGCGCACCTCGGCAATGTCTCTGATCTCCCCACTTTCCACTGACGAGGCACGTCCCTTGCCCTTGTCAGTCCTTTGTTGCTGGGGTTGTTGTTGTTGTTTCTGCTTCTTCTGTCTCTCCCCATCAGCCTCCTCGGCCTCACCCTTCCTCTTTTTCTTAGGCTCCGCTACGAAAGGCTTAGAATCGGATGGAGGAGGGGGTAGGGGCAAGGACGGGGGGACCTGTGACCCACCTGCTCCCTTCTTGGAGACTCTTTCACCCCTTTTGTGCATCAGTCCCTTCAGGATGTCCATTTCTTCTTCTTCGGAGCTGAAGTCAAGGTGGGCAACTACTAAGCCTTGTATCCCCGAAGTCTCGGTGGGCTTGGGCTCCTTGTCCGAGAGAATGACAAACGGGTTTCCTCGAGGCCTCTCGACGTCCTCAAGTTGAAACCGGTCTATCTCCTCGTCTAACGAATGCGGCTAGGATGCTTGTTCTTCTTGGACAACGGTTGTCTGGGAGTGAGCCGAGAGGGGAATTGCCGCAATAGGGCGTATGTAGAGGATGATGGTGGGGTCGTCAGGAAGATCGTCGTTGGAAAGGAAGCCTGGCCTTGCGACGTTTATCCTTCTACGACGCTTATCCCCAGCAATGATAGCGTTTTCTATCTCTTGGAAGTCCGAGGATATAGGATCGTATCCTAATATCAAATGTGCTGCCCTCACTTGTAGATCTTCACTCACGAAGACTTCTAAGCGGAGAACGCGATTTAAGTCGGCAACGTTGCAGAAGCTCAGGTGTGGGCGTACGTGTTGTTTATCTGTGAGAAAAGACATTCAAAAGGATAAACATGGTCAGATCAATGATAAAAGTGAAGACCAAAAACAATAATGTGCAGTAAGGATTAAAGCAATGAAGGCGGTGGGATTGAATCACGAGTTAAGGAGTTTAACTCCTAAGGAGTCACACTTGGATCTCCCCATACGACTGGGCAGTGAAGGCCGTCATGCCAGTTCCCTGAGGCGATGAGGTAGTCGTCCTTCATGCCCTTGTTGGATTTAAGCAGACAGGAGATCAGCCTAACTATGCTAGACCGCGATTTGATGTAATATCCTACGTTTTTAAGTTTGTGGCACTCATACATAAAGGCAACGTCGTGCCATGTGAGGTTTAAGCCCATTTGCTCATTCAGAGCGTCGACACTACCTAAGACCCTAAATATGTTAGGTGCGCACTGGTCTGGGCACAACCTATGGTTACGAAGGTATTCCCTGGTCACATTGCTTATAGGGAGAGTCATTCCACCTTCTATGAAGGCAATCATTGGAATGATGACTTCTTCCGTTTTCCTGGCGCTGCCTACGGCTTCTACTGGGCAATACTTTAGACCTACGTTGTTGGGAATATGGTACTTGGCCCTAAACCCTTCCATACCAGCTTCGGTGTCAACCAGGCACTTAAATCTACCCATCTAGGAGAAGCGAAAATACGAGTTTAAAGAAGAAAGGAGTTTAGAGGGGAGCCGAGGAAAAAATCCCAGAAGAAAGGAGTAAAGAAAAGCAAAACTTACTGGAGTTAGTTATGCGGTTCTTCACAAATTTCTGGAGAGAAAAGGCGATGATTGATACTTTGATACGATTGATCTCTGCAGAAATGAATGAAGGCGCGGGTTTCCAAGCGTTTTGACGTGCGGGAGGCGGCCTCGAAATTAAATTTGTCCCGCTCAAATTTTTAGAGGGCAACTTGGACCGTTGGATGTTCATCTTACCGTTGAACGTGGGGAACTAGATGTAACTTGCGGTCATAAATGCGCACATTCCGGATTTCAAAGCGTCAAAAACGTTTTTCAGGGAACGAAAGGACCCATACACGGGTGGCGGTCTATAAAGCGTGTGGGAGGTATTCTGGTCGGATCAAAACTCTATTTCTCTCCTCGAATGGGTGGGAAAAATAAAGTTTTGAGGGGCTATTATGGGGGTAAAAATTCCTGAATAAACATTTGGGTTTTGGGCTTTATTGACGGGTACCAGTTTGTTTTTGATTAAGGCCTCCAGACCCATAAGTTAGTCTACGCTGCAAAGGTCCGAGGAGTTGTCCGAGGAGGAATGTCTCCTCGGACAGGCCCAGCAATGACCCTGGGACTGGCCAAGAAGGTTAAAGGCAAAACTCTGGAAAAACTAATTGGTAAGAGGGTGATCTAAGCACCCTCTAGACGCAAGGATGTGATAGAAATATCTAGAGAAAAGGCTACTACCTCCACATTAAAGACCTCGCATCTACCTCCCTGGCCGCATTAATGGGAAAATGACCTCTGAACAGTAGGATGCAACCCCCCTACTATTTGTTTAAAGACTTCAAGGTGGCGGTGGAGAAAAAAGTATCTAAGGGAAAGATTTGTACGACACGTGGATGAACAATGAAGAGGAAGAAGTATATAAGGAGACGAGAGAGGAAAGAGAAAGGGAGAGAGACTTTCTGCTAAGAATAAAATAGGAGCGAATGACTGTAAACTTTGGCCTAAAGAGAGTATATTTATACAAATCATCCTCAGCTTACGTCCGAGGAGATCTATTTTTCATGTTTGTTCATCATTTGCACAAATTGTAACACTCTAACCTGTTAATCAAATTTCCAATATCCCGAGCCTAGATTTCAAACTCATACTCTACAAATTTTATTGTATAAGGCTCATTGGGCCTGAGCCCAATATTCGTTTTTGGGTCTGGGTACAATTGTGCACTTACAACACCAATGGTATCTCAATATTTGAAAGATCAGCCATATTTGCCTAAGTATTTGCAGAGAATGATAAGGTAAAACGTGCATAGGCAGGGATTGTGTTCATAATGTTTTGGACATTAATAACATTGTCTGCATCAATCTCACTACGGTCAAATATCTCATCGTCATCGTCATCAATGTCTCTCTCAAAGTCCCCTCGTTCAATCCTCTCTTCATACTCATCTCTATCGACAAAATCCTCACCATTAATGGTAGTCTCAGCAACATAGTCATCGTCATCATCCTCCTCCTCCTCCTCTACATGTGTAAAATACTCATATTGAGCACCCGGAACTGTAACCTATAACCTTGTGGTTGTTTGTTGGATTTCCTTCACACCAACGTCTGCACATGGCTCCAACTTTATGTACAACTCAATAGCATTTACTTGGGTTATTCTCTCCAACTTGTCGAACATGATCTTTACATGTTTGTCTGCTTCTATCGCCATATACTTGTAATTAATCCTATGCTTGAGGACTTTATGTGGAGAATGATAACTAATTTTTATGTTGTATACATCAGGATTTATACACAATTCTTCCATAACTATTATCTTCAATTCATTAAGGGTCTTCAACCTACGATCAATTTGAGTATAATAGTACTTTATACCCAACCCTTAAAATGGCTATCCCTTGTTCGCATTAGCATTGTTAAGTGGCCCACCATGGTATAGGAATATAGGATTATATCAATTACAGTCATTGTAAACCTGTTAGAGTCAAGTGTACTATATTAGTTAGAAAACAATTTATCTAGTCAAAGTATACAACATTTTCTCTACACAAAGTGCAAATTCCAATTCATTCAAAGGGTATGAATTTCATTACACATTCGTACGTTAGACAAAAAAAAATATCTTCAAATTAGTTCTAATAACATTACCCATTTCATACCCAAATCCTTTTTCGATCATACTAAGACTACCAATTTCATTCCCAATACCAAAAAAAAAAAAAAAGGAGCCAAAATCCTTGTAAAAGTATACAACATTTTATCTAGTTACATACCAATTTCATACCCAATACAAAAAAATCATTTCATTACACAATCAAATGGCATGAATTACATACCCATTTCATTACAATTCATTCAAAGGGCATGAATTTCACTACCCATTTCGTACCCAATACAAAAAAAAAAAAAAAGCCAAAATCCTTGTAAGATCATGAAAAAAACACATTCTTGATAAGAGCCTAGAAATGATGAATAAATTTGGCTAACAAAAACCATGCAAATAAATAGTAAAAAAATTTACACTAACAAAACAAAGTTGTATATATTCACAATATCATGGTATCTTAACTAAGTTATGTTAAGAATCTACCAAATAAATAGTCAAAATCTTTAACCCACACCCAACAACAAATAATACCCAACTGCAATGACAATAAAATCCAAACTCTTACCTGAGATGTAAATTTGTTGAGAGGGAGGAATAGTGATAGAGGGAGGTAATGTGGTGTGAGACGTGTGGATGCTATGGGTGAGTGCGGTAGTGAGTTATTAAGGAGTGTGAGGAGTGTTGTGGGTGAGAGAGTGTGCAACGAGTTACTAAGGACCGTGATCTGTGTTTATAAAATTTTACCCGACAAAAATCGAGTCTTAAAAACTTGAGTCTATAAGACTAGAGATCCATGTGACATTATACTTCACAGATTAGTATTGGAATTTGCCCGACGAAAATCAAGTCTTAAAGACTTGGTTTTGCTTTTTAGATCTTAAGTCTATAAGACTCGAGATCTATGTGGCAGTATACTTCCAACTTAGCAAGTAAAAATCGAGTCTTTGAGCCTCGAGTTTTAGTTGGAAATCTAACCCATAAAACTCAAGATGCTAGTTTGCAATATTATTTTAAACGCATGTCAACTTATTATATTCTTTCCCCTCATTATGCTAGCCTGCAAATTACCTCTTTGAGTAGTCATATGTTTCATGTTTTGGTTTTATTCGTTTTTTGGCTAAAATGCAAAACTGACTCTCTAACTTTTTTTAAATTTCATTTCAGTCTTCTAACTTTGTTTTCGTTTATTTCAGTCCTCTAAATTTCAAATTTATTAAATTAAAGTCTTTCCGTTAACTTTTGTTAAAATTTTTTGAAAAAAAAATCTGGAAAATATTTTTCAATCATTAATTGAATTTATTTAATTTAAAAAATTTGAAGAAAATTTTACAAAATTGAAAATTAACCACAATATGTAATAAAAGTTGATGAAAAAGCCTTAATTAAATAAACTTGAAAGTTAGAGGACTAAAATGAGCAAAAGCAAAGTTAGAGGACTGAAATGAAATCTGAAAAAAGTTAGAGGGTCAGTTTCGCATTTTACCCCTTTTTTTTTTATTAGTTGACATAGCCGATTAAAAAATCATCCTGAATAAGTTATTGGTAAAAGGTTCTTATGAGAGTTGTGAATTCGAATAGTGATAAGTTATATTAGTACCCAGGTGGTCACATTATAATGTAATGTAGAAGTTTAAGTAGTGCGAACCCTGTAATGTAATGCAAAAATTTAAGTATTGTGGAGACAACGATCAGACCTACAAACCCCTTTTTTCTTGCTTAATAAAAACCAATTCAATTATTTTGAATAATTTACCTACAATAGTACATCAGGATGAATAAGATAATTATTCAAAGGAAAGACAAACATTTTTGCCCTTTTTTTTTATAATTCAAAAGTAGAGGGAGGAATTGAATCTGAACATGCTAAAAAGACTCTTAATTTTTTTTTTCCTTAAAAGTTAGATGATCATAAATGTAGGTGCTTTATTCAAAGTAAAACTATAGGAAAATTGTTTAGAGAGATTAAACATGGATGGCTCTTATCAATTGTCGGTTTGATATCCATAGTATTTGCTAAGTATTAGACAAAACATATAATTTTTGGTAGCATTTATAGTTATACTAAATGTGCGACAAAATATATAGTTTCAAGTTTTAACTAATAAGTGGGTTCCAGCTAGCTCAACTGGTAAAGTCTCTGGTGGTTGTATAAGAGATCTGGAGTTCAATCCCTGTCTATACCAAAAACTGATTGATGTCTTAGTCTGATAATAAAGAGCTATCATCAGGAGCGGACGTCATTGGTTGAAACTCTCTAAAAAAAAAATAGTTTCAACTAATAAGCTTATAAACATTTGGTATAGTAGGTTCCAGTTAGCCCATTGGTAAAATCTCTTTTAAAAAAACATCCAATACAAAAATTAATCCACATGCACATAACTTGGATTAGTATAACCCCATGAAATTAGTCAAATATTTATTCCTTCTACAATTGTTGGCTCTCTTCTTTCACTTATTAATTTTATTTGGTGCTCTCAGTTTAGGGAATGAAAGAAAGATGGGATTTAGTCCCTAACGTTTATGTCATATTTTGGTCATTAACATTTCAAATGTATCAATTTGATCCCTGACTTTTTGATGTTGGGTCAAAATAGTCATTGCCGCTAAGTGATGGATAAAAAATACTGACGTGACTAACGATTAAAATAAAGTATAATTTTTTTTCTGCATAACTGCTGCATGGACTACCACATCAGCACAACCATTAAAAAAAAAAAAAAAAAAAACCACGTCATTGTATTGACACTTAGAGCCCCACATCATTAAAGATTAAACTATACAAAATAAAACTCTCTCCGTTCCCATCCTTAATCAATCCCCATCTCCCCGCCTTGCCAGAGAATGGAACCTCTCAATCTACCGTCACCATTAGCAAAATACTTCAAACAAAAATAAAGATATCTGAAAATCTATCAAACAACAACCCAGGAATTACTCTGATTTTCTCTCTGTCAGCCTATTTTTGCAATGGCATCCTAAAACACACAATGACTGTCCCAAAATTTATTGTCCATCATTTGGTGGGGACTATCTAATATAAGAGGCATGCAATGAAGTCATTTTGTTTATGGTTGTGAGTTGAATAGCCCAATTTCTCTATTGGGTTTTGTTGTAAAGTTGTGGCGTGAGTGCATAGAGTTGAGACTACTTGTTGGGTCTGTCACAGTGAGGACTGAACTTGAGGCTTAGGCTATTTGATGGTCTCCCCTTTCTCCTTTCTTAGTGAATATTCTCTCTACCTCTGTCACCCCTGCGTTTTCACCTTCCATATATGCCTTTTCAAGTTTCTTAGGTACCGATTCAGCTGTGTTTGGTTCCAACGAAAATACTGGAAAAGAAACCCCCTTTTTTGTTAAGGAAAAAAAGTCCAATGTTGTTCTTCATCTATGTCTCCATTGATTTGATTCTCAAAAAAAAAAAAATGTCTCCATTGATTTGGGTATTACTTCTTCTTCATCTTTTTCTCGAAACTCTGATGGAAAGATTGGATTTTTTCAATTACCCATTTGATTTAAAAACATTTATGGACAATTGTTATTACGCATTTATGCTCAAGTTGGAATTTTTGTGTTAGATTTTGTTTTTCTATTAATGTTCTTTGAATTTGTCATCAAGTTTTAGTGAGGCGGAATCAAAGATATTTGTTTGAGATTTAGGGATTTTGTTTGATATATATATATATATATATATATATATATATATATATAATTTATGCTTATATGGCAGTACACATGGTAGTCAATGTGGCATAAAAAATTATAATTTATTTTGGCTGTTAGCCAAGTCAATATTTTTTATCCATCACTTAACGACAGTGACTATTTTGATACAATATCAAAAATTTAGGGACCGAATTGATATATTTGAAAGATTAAAGACCAAATTGACATATGGTGTAAAAGTTGAGAACCTAATATGTAGTTTGCCCAAGAAAGATTTTAGTAAGTATCCAAATGGGTGCGTTTTCCATGTTACTAATTCCATATCCAACTACCTCAATGATTCTGATGGGATATTATTTCTCACACGTTTTCCTTATAGCTGGAAGACTCCCAAAGAACAATAATGTTTCATGGAGAGGTGACTCCTGCTTAAAAGATGAGCTGCCGGGTGGCTACTATATGATTCTCAGCATCTTAGGCCATGGTTCATCATCAAGTTGGGCACAGATACAGACTGCCTTCTCAAGGCCTTTGGTTCCTCAGCAAATTCCACAGACAAGATTGCTTCACTTGTTGATGGAGCAGATGGTGGGTTCCCCAGGTGGGAAAATTGAAACATGTTCTTGAGCTATTGACTACAACTGGCCTGCATTAATATGTGCTACGTGCCGAGCTCTCACTACAGAGACCGCTGCTGCATTCATTGTTTTCGAAGACAGCATGGAGTACTCAAAGAAATTCTTCCTTGGAGCTGACCTTCTTTAAGTTTGCAACAAAAGGACAAAGATGAAAACTACACTGGAGGTGCCCATCGCCCATCTTCACCTTCCTATAGTTCCACCTGTTACTGGGATGAGTTTTGGTGGAGTGGACCTTGGTTGTACTATGCAACTGGGAATTCTTCCTATCTTATACTTGTTACAAATCCTCTTCTAGCCAATCAGATTGATGCTTCTTTGCAAGGTCAAGACCGTCTTGTAGTTAGCTGGGACAATAAGCTGCCTAAGATTGTTCCTAGGTTTCGGTTATCCTTTATTAAGATTTCACAACCAGATAGACAAAACTTAGTGCTCATACCTACCAGTTTTTCTAAGAGCTTCAACAGAACAAAAGGTTGTTTAATCCAGTTAAACCATAAAAGGCCTCGGCCTCTTCAATTTGTAGCGAATGCTGCTTTCTTAACTACACTATACGGTCATTATCTTACATTGCGGACCTGATTTTTATCCCGAAGAAGTACTAGTTGAAGTTGCTAGGAGCTCGGCAAGAACCCCTGAAATATGAGTTATGTTGTTGGCTTTGGTGATTGTTTCCCACAAGATGTGCAACATAGAGCGGCATCAATTGCTAGCAACCAGAGCAAGTATGATAGTTGACAAGGACTGAGATGGGAGGGACATTCAACAGTGATGGTTTCCACGAGGTAAGTTCCAACTATAGTTGCACAGAGCTGAGACCCTTGCATGAAATTCGGGTCTCGTTGCAGCACTTGTGACTTTGTCCGGTGAAAGTCAAGCTGGCATTGACAAGAACACCATACTCTATGCAATTCCTCCACTCACTTGTCACTTCTCTTCCACCACCACCTCCATCACCTTGGATACTAAGTTTTTAGGTAGATCATCTGACTTGTGATTAGAAAATTTTGACTTCATTACATATTTTTCGCCCTCCTAAATCTCCTTGGGCATAAATATTCATATTTGCAACTCACTATATGAAGTTGGGCAAAGATTACAAGTTCTCACCTTTTGGAAGATTAATAAAAAAATGCAATGTTTGCGTAGAACAACATTACACGTATTTTAAACAACAGTTTTTAGTGTTTAAACAACATTATATGTATTTTTATACACTTTTTTCCCCACACGTATTTTCAAAAAATAAAAACAACATTACCAAAACGGGCCCTAATGACTAATACAAGAGAAAGTACTCTGAATTTAATCCCTGTCAGACTTATATTTCCTCAATTAAAACAAACCAAATATCAAGCATCCCTTTTATCAATAGAATGAAGCTTGAGACCTTTGGCATGCAAAAGCTTTAGTGCAGCTGCAGCCAAAGTAGCATTACTCTTACAGAAAGCAAATCTGATGTATCTTTTCTGATAGCTATGATCTACCTCAGAAGATCTCTTCAAGGATAAATTTGTATGAAAAAATCCACGACCTGGAACAGCCACTACTCCCGCCTGCTGTATCATTTCTTTAACATATTCTAACTGAAAGAATAAATATATGCATTAGCAAAATAAGTCTCACTCAAGATTGCTATAAATTATAACTGCTTGCGACAGACCTAATGGAATTTGAAATGAACAGAGACAATGGTAACCCATTATTGTAATTTTGTTTAAATGATTACACCAACAAAGTAGCACTTACATCAGAAAGGGGGCAATTTTCAGGAATTTCTGCAAATAAAAAAAATGAACCCTGAGGCTTAAACTGAATCTTAAAACCAACCCCAGCAAGCAACTTGACAATGTAATCTCTTTTTGCTTCATAATCCTGAGCAAAGCAAAAATTTAGTCAATCATGAATAATAATTAATGGCATAGCTGTGATGTTACATTTCAGTTACATCATATAAATGAGTGAAGTTGGACTATCAACCTCACAGAACTAGATAAGAATTAAAAAGTTGCTCTTTGGACCCTACTCTTCTCAATGATTCAAAGTATTCTGGGGGGCTTCTCAAAGCAGTCAAGGCAGCTTCCTGGAAAGGTGCTGGAGCAGAATCTGTGATTTTAACATGAATGTTTCTGATTGCAGAGGCGATGAAAGCTGGAGCAATTGCCCATCCAACCCTCCAACCTGCACCAGTTACTAAAACTGAAATGGAAAATCGGGTACTAGTACTACAAAGGATGTAAAGGACAATAACTAAAAGTTGAGATAAAAAATTCAAAGATATATGAATAAAGAATGACATTTTCCCAGCATGAACAAACTTAAATTAGAAGTCTTCTGGGTAGGATGTCAGCTTAACCTGTAACACTAAAGGTTTTAGACAAGGAAGATGTGATTATAGTTCGCTCTTGCATTCCTGGAAATGAGGCAAGGGATATGTGTTTCTCATTGTCAAATGTTATATGTTCATATACCTGCGGAAACATCAGCAAAGTAAAAGACAAAATCTTTAAATATTATAGAAATAGTTAATTTAATCTTTCTTGTTTGTCGGCACTTTCAGCCAAAAAAGCATGCCATTGCTCATTGAAAGCTAAGAAAGAATGGGGATTGCAATTTGTTAAAAAATATTATTTGATATAACCAGAGTACATATTTCAGATTTATAAAGTAATACCGTAACTTTGGACATTGCATAGACACAACAGCGACAAGCCATCATGAGAAATGAGATTATGAGAGAGGAACTCCCATTTTTCAAAACTTTCTATAAATGCAAGTGATATTCCTAATCCTATTTACATTTTCATTTGTTAGCAAGTCACTTTCTGCTTCCTCTTCTACCATCTTTCTTAGGATATTAATGCCATCTCACTTTTTAACTTAAAAAGGTTAAAACAATCACATACCCTAGCATCCAGTTATTAACCATAAGCCAAACCATATGCAGAAGAAGTTCTCATTATTGTTTCAGCCACAATCATATCACACCAATCCAATTGTGATGGTTGGCTCAAAATCAAAATTTATGGTGGCATCCAGTCTAACAACAAAGAATGCGTGCTCTTAGCATGTGTGCATTCCATATTTTTGCAATGTTTCGCAAAGGTAATTTAAACAATACCCTGGGTGTAAAATACATACATCCTCCCCACCCCCAAAAAAAAAGTCAGGTTATGAACTATAAGATGGGACAAACAGCTTACAAATTTTTGAAATGTTTACTATAAATCAAAAGACCATGAGGATACATGTGATGCCATGGGATGATCATCTAATCCATTCATGCATGATCAAGTTTGATTTTTTTTTGAGCAAATGATCAAGTTTGATAAGCCAAAGTATATCATCATACTTCATCTGTTATAGCTAGGCAATCCCTTGTGCAGCATATTCCAGCAATAATCTCTAGTTCATCTTTAGTGAAAACTTTGCCGGTAGGATTCTGAGGACTGCACAACTTTACATCAGCACATATCTAAATCATTATGCAAATATAGCATTTCTTTGCAAATAATTTGTTAAGTAATTCCACTTATTATTATTATATATGACAGACGGATCCCAAGAAATCAATTAATTTCGGTAAAACTTGCCATGCTCCTCTCTCTCTCTCTCTCTCTCTCTCTTTCTCTCAAATTTCCCTATAGCTTGAGACAAATGGTTGTAATCATCAATATTTGATAATCATTGTCCTTTAGAAAAATATGCAAGTCATGCCCCAATTTTATAGTGCCTATTGCCTCATCAACAGAGAGAATATAGAAACTTTCTTGTGAATTATGTTTATTTAAAGTTTGTGACAAGGTGAAGGTAAGAACAAACTTTGGAGATAGACAAGTAGAACAACATGAAAGTAGTCCTACAGCAATCCTTATAGGAAAGATATTCTGCATGTCCAGCAAATCACTTATGAAAATATTATGGTCAAGATTCTAATCAAACTTCATCAATTGTCATAGCTTTTTTTCACTCAGTTTATGAAAAAAAAAAAATGCATTATAGATTTCTACCAGAATCTCTATTCCATTGATTATAAATGTACTGTGAGTTTTGGAAGAATGCTTTTAGAGTGAGTACAATTTCTGAAAAACTACTTTTTTGTGTCCCCTTCATGGAGTTTACTCACCTGTTCAATACAATAGCTTTTGTTCTCCCAGTAATAGACTTCATGAGTTTGTTTGGATCCAAGGTCCAATGAGGAGGATCAAGTGCCACAAATACCTGTCATTTCCTTTTTTTTAATGGTAGTAAGTAATTATGAATTTAAAAGTATCAAGTACCCTTGGTATTAACAGGCAGCAGGACTAACTTATAATCTATGATAAAAACTTTAAGCCCTAAGTAATAATAAGAAGCTTACTGGAACTCCCCCTGCCATGGCAATACATCCTTCGTATGTTTCATATGAAGGGTCAAAAAGTACAACTTCATCACCTTGGTCTATGACTGTCCTTACATAGCATAGCAGTAAAGCGAATCACAAATGTATTCGAAAACTGAAAAAGCCAACTCAAATAATAACATCAACTAACAAGAAAAGCAAAGAGCTTACTTGCAAACACTGCTGCTGCAAATGCCTCAGTTTGGCCACAGCAAATAGCTATATCAGTAAGTGGGTTGACATCCAAACCATGCATGTTCTTCACTATCTTTGCCAAGTGGTCACATATTTCTTGCACATGCCTTACATTGCAACAGTTGCTCTCCATTAATTTCAAAAAAAAAAAAAGAAAAAAAAAAGGAGCAAGTGTAGTTTTTGCATTGGTATCATAGTAAGTTTCTTTAGTGAATGGATAACAAAGGGTTATGTTTGTCCCTAAAGTAGCAATCCTTCAAGAGGGTATAGCTCTTCATAAAAGGGTAAGAGGGAGTCTATAAATAGAGCCCAAGTATTCAAGCCTTTTTCATTTCTGAAGAAACTCTCCATATATTTACGCTGTCACCAGAATTCCATTCCATATGATTGAAATTCTCATATTATTTGGAAAAGTAGTATTTTGCATAACAATTAATGAACAACATAAGCAAAGCTAACACATTCCCTGGGACCAGGCATGCCACAACATAATGGACCTCGTTAGCTCTTTTCAGCTCGCTCAATATCATGTCAGCTTTGCAGCAATGCAATTTAGTTTTGTGGGTATAGTTCTACTCTGTTTTCTTTCTCATGGTCTGGTACAATTCTAGTAAATGACAAATAGAAAATGAGCCTAAAGATTCAAACTTGGGAATCGGGAAGCACAAAATCATACAAAGTATATAAATTGGGAATCAAACCCATATCAGGAATCGATATAAATAGCTCAAATTCATTGAAGAAGTTGCAGTGTTGAACACCAACCTGTACTGGTTGAAGTCAGAATTAATGGCAGAAACAGCTGCGTTTTTTATATGAGGAGGTGCAGGGAAGTCTGGGAAGCCTTCAGCAAGGTTGATAGCGTTGCATCGTTGAGCAAGATGTGAGAGTTCTTGAATGGGTGATGGAGTAAAGGTCTTTGCCACAGAGGATAGTTTCTCTTCCATTTACTCTGGGGCCTGTTCTTTACTTGTTTTGATGCGTTTCTTATCTAAACCATTTCGGTGGAGAGTACGAGGTGAACTTTCCAAAATTTCTCGTATCAATGAATTTGTTAACTTATTCAAAAAAATAAAAAATTTAAAAGTTGTATGACCAAATGAAAAAAGGGCAAATATAAATTCTTGTACTTTTTTTTTCTTTTTTACAAGCTTGTTGGCTAAAATATCAAGCTGTAATTAAAGCAACATAATTTTATCATGAATCTTGATTCTATTTTCGTTATACCTCAATTATAATATGTCACTTCAACAAATTTTAACAAAGTTGTGTTACTACTTACTAGACTAGAAAATTGATACATAGTGTAATTTATGTAGAACATCTTTGAACCATTTACTTCTAATTTTCAATAAAATGCAAGTAAACCAAATTAGTATTCAAATACAATCCTACTTATTCAAAGATGAGTAGGGTTCCCCCCCCCCCCCCCTCTCCCTCTCCCTCTCCCTCTCTCAAATGGATGAAGGAACAAATTTTGTAAAAATCTTCCATTTATAATTCCAACTTGGTGAACTTGGGCATTTGACATGACTATCATTCAAAATAGGTCATATTATGTTCCAAATTTGTGCAAAAGTCTACTTAGAAACCAACCAACAAGACAGCCCAACATGCAAGATTTGGCTATTGTTCTTTTTACTTTATCTCATCCCATGTGGCATAAGCCCAATCAAAGAGGTCTCTTTCGAGGGAATTTTTGGAGGTGTGGTTTGTAAGACCCAAGAGAGGATTTGTATACGCGGTTGAGCCCGAAGGAAGAAGGTGTAGGTGGGCTTGAAGCAAGTTCACTTTCATGAGTCCATAAGTGTTGCATGTGTGAGTCAAAAAGCCAAGAAAGGCTATGCTGCAACACATCCCTTATTTCACTCCATACTATACACTTGTTTCACCCGACTAACATCTAATATTAGATTCACTATCATTAAATGCTCATTGGCATTGTAAGGACATGGTTTGTGGCCTAGGCTTAAAGGAAAAAAGAATCTAGATCTAAAGAACCTAATACAATAAATTTATAGAGTGAGTTGAAAAATTAGGTTCTAATGAGCCAGACAACAATTATAGTGAGCCCAAATGAAAAGAGAGCAAGAATAAAAATGTTTTGCTTAAACTAAATCGTCCTCTACACAGTCTAAGGAGACTAGATTTTGTATATTTGTCCTTTAAATTTGTTTATCAATCTAGTTCTTGGTGTTACAATGTTTCTCCCTCCCCCCCTTATCCCTAGGGGGTTCCTTACATTATATAGCTCCCCTTAAATGATCTTGGTCTTCCATTTGTTGACCATTTAGGTTACTACTTGAGTGCCTATCTCATTAGATACCTTCCCAATCTTTCTATGAGTTGCGGCAGCCAAGGTAGCACTGTTTAGGAGTTTTCTGTATATAAATGCAGTCAGAAGGTTTTGGTGGGATGCATTAAATGTGGTGGCAGCCACCAATTTTTCAGTCATGTCAATGCTAGCTCCTCCTCTGAAACTCTTTCTATACAGTACGACCTCTCCTAATGACATGCTGCTGACTTTTTCCTTACTAGAGCTCTTGTACCCCACAGGCATAATCCCCCAAATTTAGTACCATCATTATGCAAAAAATATTCAAAGAAAGTTAGCCAAGTCAGGCTACCAAAAATTAACACTAAGCCAAATCAATTTCATTTCTCCATGAAACTTACAAATTAAAATTGCCAAAACTCCAAAAAAAAAAAAAATTATGCAAGGATTTCGAACCAACCATAGTTTCATTTAGTATAATTAATTTTCAGTGAAAGTTTGTTTATAATACCAAAATTTAATTTTTAAAAAAAATCTGCCCTAATGAATTTTTTTTAAAATTTTTTTAAAAAAAGCGTTAGCAAAACATTGGGGTGGTTTTCATTAACTAACAGTCACAGCCCAGTGACGTTAGAGCGGCGGGGCGAGTGATGAGTGGTGAGTAGTACCAGTACCGCAATCATTCAAATTCAAAATGAATGGCGTTTCCGTTAATAAAGAGGAAACCCAGTCCCAGTTTCAGATCCACCGGTTGTTAGATTAGCTTGGAAAAAAAAAAGTTTTGAAACCCTTCCCCTCTATCTATCCATCTATAAAATCATGTCATGTCACTCACACAGCTCTCCTCTCTATCTCATTTCGAATTAGTCTAAACAGACCAAACGAAACAAAAAAAAAAAAATCACTATCTCACAGTCTCACTCATTCACTCACAGAAATACGCACGCACACGCACACTCTACCCTCAAATCTCACTCTCTCTCTCACCGACTCTTCGATCTTCGATTCCCACATCGACCAAAAACCATGTCTCTGAGACCCAACGCCAGGACCGAGGTGCGGCGGAACCGCTACAAGGTGGCGGTGGACGCCGAGGAAGGCCGCCGTCGCAGGGAGGACAACATGGTCGAGATCCGTAAGAACCGTCGTGAAGAGAGCTTGCAGAAGAAGCGTCGTGAAGGCCTTGTTGCTCCTCAAATGCCTTCAACTCCAACTTCTGAAAAGAAGGTAACTGATTCTCTCTCTCTCTCTCTCTCTCTGATCAATCATACTCTGCGTTTCAATGTTTTATTGCTTTGAACTATGATTCAATCCCCAAAATTTAAAGCTTCTCGGTGCTTTAGGTTTTAATTCAATACTTACTGTGACCTAATCTACAATAGGTAAAAGTTATCAATTTAGTCCTTTCTAGCTCTTTTGTAATTGTTCAGGGACTAAATTGTGACGTTTTAAATTCGAGAATCGAGAAAATCGAACTCTGAACAAGTTATAGAGATGAAAGGTGTGGGTTGATGTAAATCAATGATGCCTTTGTTGATGTAAAATGCAGTTAGAAAGTCTACCTGCCATGGTTGCTGGCGTTTGTTCCGATGACATGAACTTGCAGCTTGAGGCAACCACTCAGTTCCGAAAGCTGCTTTCGATTGGTAAATTTTCAATGTCATGTTGAAATTTTGTTCGTTTTGTATTGGCGGTGATTGGTAGAATAACTTGTCTTGCTATGAATGTTTTACCAGAGCGCAGTCCTCCGATTAATGAAGTTGTTCAATCTGGTGTTGTTCCTCGCTTTGTTGAGTTCCTTGCGAGGGATGAGTTCCCGCAACTTCAGGTTCGATTTTTTAACTTATGTTATTCGTTTTGGTACTGAACTCATGTATGTTATTTGTGTTGTTTTCATGTTTGTTGATTTTGTTCTTATATGGTCTTGGGTGTATTGTTCAGTTTGAGGCAGCTTGGGCCCTAACAAATATTGCTTCTGGGACATCGGAAAACACCAGGGTTGTAATTGATCATGGAGCCATCCCGATATTTGTCAAACTTTTAGGCTCTCCAGCTGATGATGTTCGCGAACAGGTGTATATTTCTAGTGGCTATTTTGTATAAGCTTTATTTTTTTAGGGATTTTCTATTGTTGATTCCTTACAGCTAAATTTTTTGTCAATTGGTTGCTAACAAACCCATTTTGAGTTGTAGGCTGTTTGGGCATTAGGAAATGTTGCTGGTGACTCACCTAAATGCCGTGATCTTGTCCTTAGTCATGGGGCCTTAATGCCGTTGCTGTTACAGTTTAATGAACATGCAAAACTTTCTATGTTGAGAAATGCAACATGGACATTATCAAACTTCTGTAGGGGCAAGCCACCGCCTCCATTTGAGCAGGTGATACACATAAGTGGACCCATTGGTGTCTAATGCATCTTTTTTCACATTTTCATATTTTGTTCCTGACATGCTTTTAAATTTTTTAAATCTCAATGCACAGACAAAGCCTGCTATCCCAGCGCTTGAGCGTCTTATACAGTCAAATGATGAGGAAGTCCTCACTGATGCATGCTGGGCACTATCATATCTTTCAGATGGTACCAATGATAAAATCCAAGCTGTCATTGATGCGGGTGTTTGTCCCCGACTTGTTGAACTTCTACTGTGAGTAATGGATTTCATCAGACTTTCGAATTAGTTTTTGGTTTTTTTGGAGTTACAATCCAGTTTATTTCATATGATATCTTAATGCTCTCAAACTTTTCTTTGATTAGGCATCCATCTCCAACAGTCCTCATTCCTGCCCTTCGCACAGTTGGAAATATTGTCACAGGGGATGATATGCAAACTCAGGTGTTCAATATGAAAAATATAATTTTCCAATAATCTTCGTTCTAGAAAGTTGATTTTGATTATACTATTTTCTTTCTTTATAGTGGATGAGGTACAATATTAGTTCATGATGTGATTCGTTAGTAACTAAATTGAACTGTATATCCTAACTTATGGGCTAATATGCCATCTCTTGTAGCAATGCTTCCCTATTCTATTGATTATTATGAATAAAAATTAAAATGTCGTACTTTTTCGTATAACTTAAATGACATTACATCAATAGGGGGCGTTGGATATTTTCAGGATGTGCTACATTGGCATATGCCATGTTTTTATATTGAAAGGATGCATAAGTATTTGGAGTTTGGATCATATCCTATTGATGAAGGCTTACCCAAAGGTTTTATGCTGGTTTAGCATACAACCTTCATCCTCTCTCTTGGCTTGTGATTGGCATTTTTAAGCTAAGGGTACAATTATGAGGGTCATTTTTGGAATTAGATTGATCTTAGCACCTTTTGCATACAAATGCTAGACATCAACAAAGTTTGAAATGGTTTTGTGATCAAATCATTGAATGTTGTTGTTTTTCAGTGTTCATCAAATTTTTTTTCCCTTTTGGCTGTGATTCTTGATGTGTTTGATTGAAGTGTAAAGTTTATGCATGGCTTTCTGTGTTTCTTTCTAGTGAGAAATGTACTTATGTATGCCCCCCCACCTCCCACAATATACTCTGCAATTGACTCTAAATGCCATGGTTTACTACTGGGAAAGGGCTCTTTCAGTTGCCCAATTATTACGGAGATCTTAAGGATGTTAACTAATGAAAGGACTATTATAATCCCATCATTTGCAGATGAGATGTTCTAATCAGAATTATTAACAATCCAAATAAATTCAGCAAAACCATATTCCAACTACAAGGCTGAAACAAAAATAAGATTTTTTAGCACAGAATATCAGCTTAGAGTTTTCAATATTCTTGAATAACTTTCAAATTATACATGTAAATCCAATGTTCTAGGTTTTTTCAAATTTTTAAATATTTTTATGAATTTAATTTAATTTTGATCACTTTTTGTGTTTATTACTTTTGAAGGCACTTGTTTGTGTTCATTCATCCCTGTTTGCGTGTTTAGAATTATGTTGGGGTTTCAAAACACTTCTGATTGGCTGTCTTGTCTTTCTATTAAGTTGTTTATTGTCATATTGCCTCGTATACATGATGAGCTGGTTCAGATCGATCCTAATCAGCCGATCAGGAACTACATGTAAATTAATAAATTAATTAATAGAATACTATATCAAAACTGGTGAGAAGATAAAATTTCAAATGACATATTTGCGTGAAATCCCTGTGGGATGCTGGTCACTAGATGAATATGGCATGTTTGTTAGGTTTGAAATGCCGTACTTTGCCTTGAGGAGGTATTTATTATTTAATGCTTCCCTTTCTTTCCCTCTTTCAGTGTATGATAAATCATCAAGCTCTTCCTTGCCTCCTGAACCTGTTGACACATAATCATAAGAAGAGCATCAAGAAGGAAGCTTGCTGGACCATTTCAAACATCACAGCTGGAAATGTAAATCAGATACAGGTGGGCAAGTAAATTAATCTTTGAAAATGCACACACTAATCACTGTGTTGTCATGATTATCTTTGATATCCTTTTTGGCTCAATAAACATTTTCATTTATCGATTATGATGCATACTGAATATGGCGATGGAAGAAATCTGTCAATTATCTGTTAAAATGATGATATTATTCTTGTTAATATGTTGTGAAGATGATATTTAAGACCTGTATTTTGAAACTTGCAGGCTGTAATTGAGGCTGGTATCATTCCACCCCTTGTCCAACTACTTCAAATTGCAGAGTTTGAGATCAAGAAAGAAGCAGCTTGGGCAATTTCAAATGCTACATCTGGTGGCACCCATGATCAAATCAAGTATTATTTTTCCCCAGCAATGATTTTGGTTTTTCTTAAATAGTTCAGCCTAATCGTTGTCTTACATGTAAATGTTTGATTTGATTACTGTCTGGTAGGTACTTGGTAAGCCAGGGGTGTATTAAGCCATTGTGTGATCTCCTAATTTGTCCAGACCCAAGAATTGTCACAGTTTGCTTGGAAGGGCTTGAGAACATTCTAAAGGTTGGGGAAGCTGAGAAAAATATGGGCAAGACAGATGTAAACTTGAATGCCCAATTGATTGATGATGCTGAGGGGATAGATAAGATTGAAAATCTTCAGAGTCATGACAACAATGAGATATATGAGAAGGCAGTGAAGATTTTAGAGACATATTGGGTTGAAGATGATGATGAGCCATTGCCCCCAGGTGATGTTCCTCAATCTAGCTTCAATTTTGGAGGAAATGAAGTTCCTGTTCCTTCTGGTGGATTTAACTTCAGTTGAAGGTATGCACTCTTACCACTTCAACTATTATTTTGAGATGCATATTCAGTGAAAATGACTTGAGGTAATTGCTGTGCATAGGTCCTCATCTGAGGGTCACTGTGAGCTCTTTACCTGTAGTTTTGGTTCTAGTTTGTGCCAACTACTTTTCTTTGTACATATATTCTAGCCTATTATTTAACTTAGAATAAAGGATGTTTTTTATTTTTTTGTTTTTTTTTATAATTTTATTTTAAACATAGTATATGCACCTTTGAAAAAAAATTGGTAAGTTACAAATGCAGCTGGTAGGTCTTACACTCATGCCCTTTCCCTCTACCCATTCTTATGGGGATGGGAAGTGCTGTTTGAACTAAAGTTCATTGGTTAGATACTATAAGAATTAGGTGTAATTCTTTCAAGACATCTAGGGTTCAAACTCCCCCTCTCCTGTAGTAACTAGCGAATTATAAATAAATTAAAAAAGAAAAAAGAATGTTAGGTGTAATTAGGACTGCCCAGTAAAACATGACAACTAGATACATCTTGTGGGATGGTTTAGGGATAGTTTAGCAGCTTTTTCTTATTGCAACTGGCCATTTAGACTGAGTTTCATGCTGGGACTTGTTTGTTTGCGCTGGTTCTACCAAATGGGTTTTAATATTGAATTTACGTTTTGAGTGAGAATTGTTATTTGTTGGAAGTTTATTAGTATCATATGTCATGACCTTTGTTAGTAATTGAATCTGCAGGACTTCCGGTTGGCAGTGGAATGAAGTTTGGAGTCTAGGTTTGTGACATTGAATATTTTTCAACTTCTGGTGGCTAGGATATCTACTTACCCTTTGGTCCTGTTATGTTCGCGAGTTTGGTGTAGTTGAAGAGATTGCAGAAGTATGTTTGCTCTCTTACAGTGGTCCAATAAAAAGGGGGTGTGTGTGATACCATGAATTAGGTTAGATTGTGAAAATTGTGGAAGTACTAGCAATTGCCCGAGAAAACCCACCTGAACAATGTTGCAACCCCTGCCTCCATTTTATTTCTTTTCCTTTGCTGGTGACTCTTCCATTTTATTTCCTTTACTTTGCTGGTTACTAAAATGGAAGGGCAAGGCCTGTTTGGTTTTTCCTGCTTTATAGCTTAGAGCGATATAAGAAAAAGATACTTTATGTTTTTTATTTATTTTTTATTTTCAAGTGAAGGTCTTGTTTTTATTTATCAAAAAGAAAAAGAAAGTGAAGGTCCTGTTTTGATGGTAATAGGGGATCTCAAGATTTTGTCATTTTAGTAAGAAAGGTTTCTGTTCTGGATACCATGTGTTTGGTGATGAAAGATTTTTTGTTGGTTGTATTAATGTTAAAAAAGTCAAGGATTAATGAAGTTTATGTTTGGTTATTTCTTTTTGTTTCCCCTAAATCTTGTGTTTTGTAGACTAAGAGCAATTGCATCAGGATGTGTAAAATACAAAAAGTGCAAAAATTTACACAATATAGTATGAAACAGACACGCTGGGCTTGCATAGGTTTGTAAATATCCAAGTTTGTTATAGTAATCGTGTATATATACAAGATTATTGTAGCTTTGTTTATTTATTTATTTATAGTATTTTCTCTCACTTCTCAAGTTGCATTTTATCTCTTCTCGACCCGACTCTCTTCCATCTCTATCTCCTCCATCCAAATCATCAAATCCAGAAAAATCATCAAACCCTAGATCTAGAACTTAACTCATCAAACCCATATGGTTTTCTTAAATCTAAGTATGCGCTTGTGTTTTTTTTTTCCTGGACAGTGTCTCTTGCACTGTTCATTGTCCATGAACAGTGCTTTTACGCTTATGAACAGTGCCAAGTGCATGAACAGTAATTTTATTATTATTATTATTATTTTTTATTGTTTTTAGTTTTTATTTTTCAGCAAAATAAGCGGTATCTAAACGGACTTAATCTCAAACTCATCAAACCCATTTACAAAACCATATCATCAAACCCATATATAAAAAAATGTGAATCATCAAAGGAGAAGTGGTCAAGAAGCAACGGCTATAGCAGTAGTAGGAAAAAAAAAAAAGCTTGACAACAACAAAAGAACAAGCTGCAGCAACAATAGCAAAAGAAGCAACAGCAGCATCAAATGAAGGAAATGGAGGTTCACCTTTGTGGTGGTCGTGTGAGCTTTGGCCATGACCATGGAGGTCCAGGCATGGAAGTTTGTCGTGGTCAGAAGAGAAGAGATTTGAGAGATAAAAGAGAACGTTTGAGAGATGAGAGATTGCGTGTGAGAGAATGTGAGAAGAAATAAAGGTAAAAATAATAATAATAAATGAATATAAATGATTATTTAAATAAAAAGAGGTGTATAATAGATTGTTTGATGTGAGTGTTTTGTAAAAGTGACTGTGTAAAATAGAAAAAGAGATGAGAGATTGCGTGCGAGAGAATGTGAGAAGAAATAAAGGTAAAAAAAATAATAATAAATGAATATAAATGATTATTTAAATAAAAAGAGGTGTATAATAGATTGTCTGATGTGAGTGTTTTGTAAAAGTGACTGTGTAAAATAGAAAAAGTAGGTTCTTATACTAAAATAGAAAGAAAACGTTATACATATTGATGCTTATGCTCTAACACTCCCAAGTGTTATTGTGACATGCATATTCTAGTAAATTGCCTGCTAGAAGGAAGGGATGGTTGTGTGGTCTGTACCTGTACTTACTAGTTTGTGCCAATTACTATCTTGTGTACATGTGCTTTGAACCTTAATCAAAATTTAAAATAATGTTTTGTTTTGACTTTTGACATACTGCAATGAAAACGATTGGAGGCCACAAACATATTAACAAAGAAAAAGTTTACACCGCGGTTTTTGGTTTTGCAGGGTGGGTAAAAAGCATGGTATTTGGTTTACAAAATGGAATATACTGGTTTGGTTTAATTTTACAATTGCAGTCGGCAGGGAAAAAAATTCCCCCCCTCCCCCCCCTTCTTTTTTCCTTTTCCTTTTTCTGTTTTCTTGGTTATGGCAGAACACTCATTACTTGACAATGCATGAATACTTCTAAGATATATGAAGCTGCCAATGCCCTGCTTGGTAATTCTACAATGGCCAAATTGAACATCATTTGGTATAACTGCATGTGAGAACAAAACTGAAGATGAGACCCTGTACACAAAACCTATGGCATTTTTACAGCAATGTACTTTTCTTTTAGCTAATGCTACAGGGTTTGCACGATTACCATTCATCACCATTTTTCGGTTACTATGCATTTGAGCCATTTCTGTCCAAGACATACCATTTTGCTATTAGGTTTTTTTGGGCTTAGTATAATGTTCCAAAGCGAAGAAGAATAGGGGAAAAAAAAAGGTAAAAAACAATGGCCACGAGTTTCGAAAGTGTGAGAATCCACGGTGGTAGCACAAAATGCCGTTTAGTAATTAGGGTTTAGTTTCTCTGTGGACGTTTGTGCCGTTTGTGGTCCTAGTGATTTGGATGAAAAAAGTGTATCAATACGCATAAAACCATTACAAGGTGAATGTGCCGAGAATACCCCATATCACAAAGTAGTGGCTCTGTGTTTTATAAACGTTACCACGTGGGTATTTCTGTAAAATTAGTACGATTTGAAATTCTTGTGCCAGAACACGAAAGAGCTAGGAACCAGCACCTCTAATCCTATGGCTGGCAAACCCGTGAAGAAGATTGAAGGACTGGGACATTCGGCAAACAGAGATTGTTGGATTTGGACAAATGCATGTAGGACCATTGTCTCTGTCTCTATGTATTTGCTTTTCATGCAACAGTGTATTTAATAACAAGAGCCAAACTGTTCACTTATTCATACAGAGTTTCTTAAAGTTAAGTCCGCAATTAGTCACAATCTTGGCTAAAATTTAAAGACTTTTTGGGAAGAAACTGATGAAAAACCAACTAACTTCTTCCTGTGATGATGATGACGAGTTTGAGTTATCTAGAATGGTTCATTGCTGGTGGCGTTCGGCTACCAAGTTTGATGAATGTGCTAAGCTCAAGTTTGACCTTCCCAACATTTCAAGTCTAACACCTAGGCTTAAAGTGCTAAGGGAGCTGGAAAGGTTGGCTTTGGTTGCACCTGATGGGCTTCATGAACTTCGGCACAAGCTGCTCTCGTATCGCTCAGGTGATTTTTGGGTTCCTATAGGAGGGATCAGCAAGGAAGAGATGGATATCCCACCAGCTATTACAATTCTCTTGGTGGGTTTCACTGGTTCTGGCAAAAGCTCACTTGTAAATCTAATGTACAGTGTTCTTGGACGCTCTGGACTCATACCCTTTGCTCAAACAGCACTAGGTAAGCTACGGTTGTGTAGGCTCTCTAAGTTTGGTGTAGTAAAGCTATTTAAATTGTGTTAATTCAGAGTGGTAAAAACTTCAAATAATTCTAGCATTGAAGTGATATTTTGTTGTCTATTTGTAGGTAGTTCTTCGGATTTCACTACTATGTTTTTGGAAGAGCACAATGTGTTGAGGTCCACACAAAGTGGGTTTTGCGTTTATGATTCAAGGGGCTTTGATTATGCTCAAATGGGTGAGAATCTTGAAGAATTGTCCAATTGGATGACTGAGGGGGTTCATCATAATCAGCCATGTTTAAGACCGGGAGATGATGCATTGACAAAAGCTGATACCGAAATTCTTACCTTGAAATCATCTCCAAAATTCGTGAAGAGGAAAGTGAATTGCGCAATGGTTGTGGCTAACATAGCAGAGATCTATAAAGCTTCAAAAACTGGTGATTTTAAGCCACTGGAGGCCATTAGAGAGCTCTTCTGCTGTCCTGTTTTACGAAAATCCAGTAAGCCCTCTATAACTTATGATCTGTTTATTTGATTTTTTTTTTTTGGTGTCTCAAGTATATATAATCAAGAAAGATTGTCGGTTGACTTTCTTGGGTCACATTTGATTATTCTGATCTTTAGAGGTCATGATAATTATTATGTTGAATTGCATATGTAAGTTGCATGATAAGCAATATTCGAAGCTATTGTCTCTGAAGTTTATTGTCTATAAAACGTAGTTATTGTCTATAAAGCTATTTATTCAATGAGCACAACAAGAGTTCTTGTCTATAAAACGTAGTTATTGTCTCTGAAGTTTGCTTTCAATCTATCATATATTAGCTTGCATGGCAGACGTGTCACACCAAAGACTAAAAGTAACAGTTTGTTATAATCAACCTTTTCTCAATCATGACTAAATTGTATACATCCTAATCTCCAACAGGAAGAGGATTGTGACATTAACTAATTAATCCCACCTAGAAAATCTACGCTACAAAGGTCATACTGATTCTGTTTTAGGATCTGTTCTTGTAAAAAGTATACTAAGTCATCTATGTAATAATTTAATGAGTGAATGTCATGTAATTTAATTTTAAGCCCAACAACCTCATGTGATAGTTGGTCCCACCAACCTCCCACATACTGTTCATTCATTTGATTTGGTTGTTATGACTTGTGGTATAGCCGTTGGCCGTTGTAACTGATAAGAGATACTTATTACTTTAGTCAGTAAATCATGGTAAGTTTGGCATGTCTCCTATTGTAGTGAATACAAGCTGATATATTTCATGTTGGGACAATTGTGGCTGCAGATGAGGACCCTTTCTTGATCTTGACACATGGTGACTTGTTATCAACGGAGGAAAGGATCGAAGGCCGACTGAAAATATGTGAATGGCTAGGCGTATCAGAGACTACTGGAGTGTATGATATTGTGTGCCTCACAGAGTATGGATATCTTGCAGAAGAATCAGACCCCGTCACAGCCTATGCCTTAACTGAAGCTGTTTATAGAGGTTTGCTCATATCAGATAGGGGCCACTTTCCAAAGAAAAACCTTTGGGACTGGGCAGCACTCATATTGTCGTGGCTTATGTGCTTCTTTGCTGTTTTCTTCACTTTCCTTGCTGATATTTGCTCCAAACTTGGACAGAGGGATAGACTGAAACGGTGAAGGATGTTGCTCTATAGTGCTAGGAAGCTTTTGTTAGTCTTTAGTTGAGAGTAACAGTACACTAATGCGTCTTTTTGCCACTTGTTGTGTGAGGACTAGGTCAGATTTGATATTGGCTAACTCGAATAAGTGTTGTGTAAATAAAATATTGAGACACATTATGTATTCTGATTTATCTTCTGTTTATGGGATGTACCTTTGACCCCATGAGTCAATGACTGTATTCATGTTGCTTCTAATAAATAAGACCAAGAGTATTTGCGGCTGTTCCTGCCGCATTACACAAATAACTGATGTTTCTCTGTGTTTGTGTGATTTAACTATCCAAATATATTTGCAAAGTTTAAGGATGGTCAATTTTCAAATTTCATTTGGATCAGTAAAACCTTTATGGAGGCTGCGTGAGATGCCTTGGGTCTGAAACAAAGACATACTAATTAATCAGGCTTTTATAACCTCTCTCACCATGTTTAACAATCCATTTTTAACTTTTTTTTTTTTTTTTTTGGTAAACTGGATAATAACATAAACTAACAAAACACAAAAGAAGAGCAATGACGCTCGTACACAGACCCAGAAGCGTCAAGCATAACCAAAAGAGATACATCCGCAGGAGGGGATTGAAAAATAATAAAATCCTGAGGCAGCAAGGTGCCTCTTCTAGCAAGAGCGTCGGCACACTTATTCGCCTCCCTGAAACAATGTTGAACATTAGTTCTAGGAATCTTTTGCAAACCTTCTATACAGTCCGCAATAATCACATCATTACCCGAAGAGCCATCACCACCTTTCTGCACCAGATTCACCACAAGCTTAGCATCTAATTCAAAAATGACATTTGTCAAATTTAGAGCAATGCAAAGGTTAATTCCATCCCGGAGAGCCCATAATTCAGCAGCAACACTTGATGTATGGCCAATGGCACGGGCATAGCCACTCACCCATTCTCCACGGGAGTTGCGAATTATACCACCTCCACCGGCCCTACCCGGGTTGCCCAAAGAAGACCCATCAGAATTCAACTTGAACCAATCGTCTGGGGGGGGATGCCACTGTACCTGTATGACAGTTAGCGTGCGATGGAGTTTCTCGTTCAAGCCGAGGAAGCATATTCAGCAGCTTTGGCTATAGTTTCCTCCTTTAATGATTTGTTGAATGTTGGATCTCTAAATATCACTTTGTTGCGTCTGAGCTAGAGGCACCACACTCCAAAAGGAAAGAGAATGCTCCAAGATATGCCAAACAAGGACACCTGATGATTAGTACAATTTATACGGAGCCAGTCCAAAAGGTTAGTACCATAGAAAGTGTTGTAATGAATCGGAATGGGGAAGGAATTCCAGAACTCTTTAGCAAGAGGGCAGTCACGCAATAAGTGAATAATTGATTCAACCTCCGTGTGGCACAGAGGACAAGAGATGGGAATAGCAAGCCCCCTCGCGCCAAGCACTTCTCTAGCGGGAATACTTTTCTGAATGCATTGCCAAAGGAAGCATTTGATCTTGGGCAGAGTAATAGTTTTCCACACCCAATTTCCCATAAAAGGCTCGTACAAATGGGATTCTTGACTTGCACAAGCTAAATTATAAGCCTCCTTCAGATCAAACTCCCCATTAGGTGAAGAACGCCAAGAAATATGATCTACAGCCGTAGCTGCCATTGGAAGAGGAATTGCTTTGATTCTCTGCCTTAGGGAATATGGAAAGGAAAAAGAAATATTTCCCAAGTTCCAAGAATTATGCTGAATCACATCCTTAATACTCAATGTCTCCTCTCCTCTCAGCAAAGCTCCCTCGATAAGGCTTCTAATGGTACCATCCCTCACCACTTATCATGCCAAAAGGATAAATTACTATCTTTTCCCGCTATCCATTTTATACCCTTGTTAAAAATAGACTCACCTTTCTTGATTGCTGCCCAAGTGGTAGAACAGGACCTGAATTTTTTTTTTTTTTTTTTTCACTCTTAGCTTTTTAACTTTTTTTTTTTTTTTTAACTTTTTTGATTTAATGGTGAAAAGTTAATTTTTTAACTTTTGATTTGAACTGTTGGGAATGTATTGCATAGTAATCTCAATCCGAATGGATGACACTACTCTTTTGGGTATAGGTGATATAGACTTTATGCAAATGTATGAAAAGACGGGAAAAGTGGCAGTGCTTTGAATTGTGTAACTGCTTCTCGGTGTAAGTACAGCTGGGTTGATATGACAATGGGCTCATTCATTGTTGCCCCCACACCACGCTGCTCCTCTCTTGTTATATTGAAAATTTGAAATACATGGCTCTTGATTTCATTTATTTCAAAAACTCACTTGCCATGCATGTATGCTTGGCAGTTGGCATAGCTGTTGTCAACAACTACTGAACAGGTTGAATGATATGATTACATATCTCTGTATTAATAGCATTTTGATCTTCTTTGGTCCAATTCGGTCCGTTCAGTTTATTTGGTTTACTTTGGTCCATTCGGTCTATACGGTCTACGTTAGTCCATCTAGTCCATTTCTGTCTATTTCGGTCCATCTTAGTTTACTTCAGTCCATTTTGGTCTAATTCTTCCACCTTGGTCTAATTCGGTCCACCTCAGTCTACTTCAGCCAATTCGATCTAATTCATCTAATTCGGTCCATCTCAGTTCAATCAGGTCTACTTCGGTCCATTTCGGTCTAATTTAGTCTACCTTAGTGTGCGTTTGGCTCCAGCTTAAAAGACCAGCTTATTTTTACTATTATTTATGGGCCCCACTGCTCTTTTTGGTACTATTTATGGGTTCTACTGTACTATTTTAGTTAAATTTTACCTTTATCTACAGTACTTTCAGTAAAAAAATTTCAGTTTCAACAATATAAGTGGATCCCAAATAGATCCTTAGTCTTTTTTTTTTTTGAGAAAAATATTTGAGTCTAATTCAATTCAATTCGGTCTACTTTGATCTATTTGATCCATCATAGACGCCAAAAGGTGCAAACTACTTGAGTTATAATACTCTTAACATTCGGGATCACGATTTCATTTGATACTGAAATTATTTGTTACGATGCATGCTTATCTATATTGAAGCTAGCATAAATATCATTTATTGTATATATTTTACAAATGTGTACCATATTGTACACATTTTGTGTGTCTATATTGTACACCTTAGTCTACTTTAGCGTGCGTTTGGCTCCAGCTTAAAAGGCCAGCTTATTTTTGCTATTATTTATAGCCTCCACTGCCCTTTTTGGTACTATTCATGGGTTCTACTGTACTATTTCAGCTAACTTTTACATTTATCTACAGTACTTTCAGTAAAAAAATTTCAGTTTCAGCAATATAAGTGGATCCCAAATAAATCCTTAGTCTTTTTTTTTTGCTACTATTTATGGGCTCCACTGCCCTTTTTGGTACTATTCATGGGTCCTACTGTACTATTTCAGCTAACTTTTACCTTTATCTACAATACTTTCAGTAAAAAAATTTCAGTTTCAGCAATATAAGTAGATCCCAAATAGATCCTTTGTCTTTTTTTTTTTTTTTTGAGAAAAATATTTCAGTCTAATTCAATTCAATTCGGTCTACTTTGATCTATTTGATCCATCATAGACACCAAAAGGTGCAAACTACTTGAGTTATAATACTCTTGACATTCGGGATCACGATTTCATTTGACACTGAAATTATTTGTTACGATGCATGCTTATCTATATCGAAGCTTGCATTAATATCATATATTGTATATATTTTACAAATGTGTGTGTCTATATTGTACACCTTAGTCTACTTTAGTGTGCGTTTGGCTCCAACTTAAAAGGCCAACTTATTTTTGCTACTATTTATGGGCCCCACTACCCTTTTTGGTATTGTTCGGGGGCCTTTTTCGGTTGCTCGGCCACGTGTTATCCACTAGATTAGTGACCTTGCTAGGCCCGGGTTCTTTTTGGGAGAGTTGCGTCCCGGAACTCAACATTGGGCCATGTGGCTTAACGGCTACCGGTGTACCTTTTAAGCCTACCAAACTATTAAAGCCAAAATCTAAGAATCACGATAATGATTGAATAAATATGTAATATGTGCTTGATATAATAGGTTTGATTAGTAGTTGAAATAAAGTAGTATTCATTTAGAAGTAAAGTAATCATGTACTCAATGATGTAAATTTAAAGATAAGGAGGCAAAATCACTTATCTTTGTATGGTTTGTAGCCCAGCTGTGTAGCATCAGTGAGCTGATAGGATTCCAGCAGAATGCCAGAGGTAGAGGCTAGTTAAGCTTACTCTTCTTGTCATGCATTTAAATGAGTTTAAGCCTTGGTTAATAGTTGTAATAATAGTTGGAATAAAGTAATATGTATTTAAATGTGAAGTAATCACGTATTCAATGATGTAAATTTTAAAGACAAGGAAGCAAAGTCACTTATCTTTGTATGGTTTATAGCCCAACTGTACAGCTTCTGTGAGCTGATAATATCCCAGTAGAGTGACCCTAGCGGTAGAGAGGCAGTTTGCTATGATAACTTTAAGATTGAGGGGGAAAAATGGGTGTAACTGGAGGGAGAGAGAGTGTGCCCAGCTGTGTGTAGGGGCTGGTTAAGCTTGCCCCTCTTATCATGCACTTAAATGAGTTTTCCTCTTGACAATGCTCTTTTAGTTGTTGTGAAATTATGAATAGTGTTGCCTTCCATGAGAAGGGATTTTGTATAGAGTATTTGTGCCTTCTAAGAGAAGAGTTTTATGTAAGATGAATTTCTGCCTTACATGAGAAGGGCTTTAATGTGAGATCTTGGTGCCTTCTAGGAGAAGGGCTTTAGTAATAAAAGTTTATGACTTCCATGAGAAGGGCTTTTATAAGAGAGATAGAGAAGAGTATTGATATGTGTTTATGAGCAGCAAAACAATAGAATTTCAGAGTGAGAGAGTATAAGAGTGGAATTTAGATGAGTGTAGTGAGTCATATGTAATGGTGTAGTAAATGTGTATGAGATTGTGTAAGAGAAGTGGAGAAAGAGATGTTTAGAGATATGAGTGTTTGTAACATGTATGATGTATGGAAGTATGAGAGATATGGTGGTTAAAGATAATAAAAATATAAGATTATAACCATTGGAGAAGTTGTAGAGATTGCTTTCCAAGAGGAAAGATTTTGTAAGAGAAGAGTATGGAGATGTGTTTAGGTATTTAGAGGTAGCAGTAGTAAGATAAGTGTATTTTTAGAAATAGAGAGTGAGATAATGAGTATATGAGAGGTAATAGTGCTGCAGTGTGTTTAGCAAAGCTGCTGAAATTTGCTGCTGGGCTTTTTTGCTGGTATGTACTGCTGGGATTTTCTGCTGGAGGATGGATGAGGGCTTATGAAGGCATTTATGAGCTAAGGGTTGACGAGTTAGTTCTTGATTTTGAAACTAAAAACTCAGAACTTCATTCAGAGCTTAGAGAGAGAGAGAGAATAGAAAGGTTTGTGAAAGAGTTCTTCTCCCTTGGTGTCCCTCCCTTGAGGTGTTGATGAGGGGTCCTATTTAAAGCTGAGTTTGAGGGGGTATTTTAGCAAATAATATCAGCCAGAATCTGTCCCAACTTGCAATGAATCTTCAGAAAATCCATCTTAAGATTTGGGCAAAATGGTAAGTTTAACTTCAAGGTGTTCTTGCTGTTTTGGGTAAGAGCTGCTGGGGACAGAGCAGCAGAAAAGGAAGGTATTTCAGCAAGAGAAAAGATAGTTACATAGTTAGTTTTGATTTTAGCCAAATGTGAAAAAAAATAGTAATGCTAAGGCTGCTGGGTCAGCTGTTACATCTGTCTTGAAAAACCTGTCCCAACTATCAGGAAAAGCTATCCCAGCTGTCCCAGCTGTCAGGAGTAGCTGTCACTTTGGGCAAAAGCAAAAGAGGTCAGCATGGTGATTGAAGAGTATTGGAGAGGTCATTCAACATTTACTTTATGGTTTTAGCTGAAAATGGTAAAATCTCTTTCAAGGGCATCTTGCTATTTTAGGCATAGCAGCTGGCAGCTGGGATTTCAACATTAAATGGGTGCTGATATCACTCCTAGCCAAGTGTCAAGTTCTGGATACACTGCTGGGGGTCTGCTGGAAATGTTTCCCCTTTTGGGTGTTTGTGTTTTTAGTGCAAGGTTCCATTACAACACATTTCTAGCAAGTAATAGAAGCATTGGTTGAAAGGTAATGAAGGTTTAGAGATTTAGTTGAGGTCCCATTGTGCTGTGACATAATCTTGGTGGGCAAGAAGAGAATTTAATGTTCTGCTCTAGCAGCTGGCAGAGAAATATATGGTTTGATTATGGCAGACAGCAGCTGTGTATGAGAGATATAATGAATATTTTGCATATAGTTAGAGATAAAAGGTAGCCAATCAGATTAGGCCATGTGTTTGAGTTGAATTTTAGCTGAAAGCAGTAATGAGATTTATGTAGAATAATATAATGAAATTTCTAAATTTGTATAGTAACAGCTGAGGATTGAATGAACAGTTATGTTCCCAGCAGTTAGATGGCTGAGGATATTGAGTATGTGTCATGTGATGAATATTAAGCTTTTAGGAAAAGAGCAATGGAGAATTTTATCATTTTAAGTGCTATGTGATAAGAGATGCTTACCATATGTTACCTGCTACACACGGACTCGTCAGAGTTTAGGGAGTTGAAGAAGACACGCCAAGTAACATGTTTCTTTTATCAACTTTAAACCGCTGGAGCTTTACTGAACATACCTCTTGGCCCTCCAAACCACGACTCCCAAATTTTTCCCAAAGAAACTTATGAGCTTGGATCATAAGCCGAAGATGAGATAACATACCTCGGGTTTTGTTGTCATTTTGTGTGAATATGGGCTCTTGTTGAAGAAGCCGCTTGCCATGAGTGTGAGAGAGGTAATATGGATTGTGAGCTTTGATTCATTACTTAAGCCCAATCCATATGTTGATGTTGATGATGTTATGAGTTATGATCCCAATTGATGAAATGGAAATGTGGACCATGAATTCGTCTCTTGAAGTAAGGATCTTGTGGGCCATGCTAGCCCAATCCATGAGATATAAGCTTATTTTGGGCTTCATAGAGATTTACCTAAAAAATAAGTAATGCGTTGATGTAGCATGAGTTGCCAATGAAGTGATGCCATGTGGGCCGAAAAAAGAGTCCTCAACAGGTATTATTCATGAGTCCTATTATACTATTTCAGCTAACTTTTACTTTTATCTACAGTATTTTCAGTAAAAAAATTTCAGTTTCAGTAATATAAGTGGATCCCAAATAGATCCTTAGTCTTTTTTTTTTTTTTGAGAAAAATATTTCAGTCTAATTCAATTCAATTCGGTCTACTTTGATCTATTCGATCCATCATAGACACCAAAAGGTGCAAACTACTTGAGTTATAATACTCTTGACATTCGGGATCACGGTTTCATTTGACACTAAAATTATTTGTTACGATGCATGCTTATCTATATCGAAGCTTGCATTAATATCATATATTGTATATATTTTACAAATATGTACAATATTGTACACATTTTGTGTGTCTATAATGTAAGTTTACATTGTTAATACAATGTAAACCGAGAGTTTTCCTATTAGAAAAAAAAAAAAAAAAAATTCCAAACAATATACGATGAAAAAGCAAACAAAAATGTTTATGTTGTGTTTCAAAACCACAAATGATGAAAAAAGTCTATCCCTCTTTTGCCCCCCAGGAAAATGGAGGTAAATGGTGGAATCGCTTATAAACTTAAGCAAATAAACCAACTCACGAATCATTTGGGAATTATTTTGTGGAGGCAGATCAACAAGAGTACCCTCTATTCCTCATTGTTGTTTTTAATAGTTTTGTTCTGTCTGGGGTCTTTGGACCACACTACAGGAAAGAAGTGACTGAATGGGTTCCACTCTGGCTTTTCTTTATTCTTTCTGGTCTTTCAGACAAAACACAAATAAAGAAGTGGTTGTCTCTATGCGCATATGGACCAGAATATATGGCCGGACTTTGTATGTTCTTGCATCTTTTATGCCCTTGCACTAGTTTTCTTTCTTCCAAATGATTAATATTTCGTGTTAACTGCTTACCTAATGACTACCAAATTCTCATTATTCTAGCTCCTTCCGGTGTCTCTTCCATTATCATCATCCACATACAGCATACAGAATTTAATGGTGGTGTAGTTTTTCTTGTTTCAGTTTCTTACACAGTGTGCTTGGTCTTTTGCCCTCACTTTCTAACTTTTTGCATTAATTTAATATTGCTAGAGTGTGTTGCATAAGCAAAATTAAATTTTAAGCATTTTCTTAATGTATACTTTTTGTCTTTAATGCAAGAAGCAAAATCAGTGATGCTTAGCTTTAATTAGCCTTTTAGAAAGGCTAGTAGGAAAGTGATACAGTAAGTCAAAGGACATTACTAATACCTTATATTTCTCTTTTAGTTATGAGTTAAATTTGTTGTGCACAGACTGTTTTGAACACACTTTTAAAAGTAATTGAAATTGATTCCGATTGCATTTGGGACATGGGTAAAACTGTGTAAAAACACTGCTCTTTATTAGTTATTAAGATTTTCTTTGGGTGAAACAATATTGTACTTCTGCGGTTGGTCTGACATTTGTTGGCTAACTCCTAAATGGGACCAAATCTATTTTATTTAAGCTATATAGGGATAAATGAGGCTTATCCTGCGAAGGTGTTGGATGTTGGTAACCAGCGTTTGGTTCCTGTACTGCTCTAGAAAAGGAAATTTGGGTTAATTTTGTACTGTGCAATATATCTTTCTATTAAAGGGCAAACAGGTATACGAGGATTAAAAAAAAAAAAAAATTGCTCTTCCCGTTGAATTTAACAAAAGCACGTGTGGATCTCCAAGATGAACAAATTACCAAAAAATAAAAATAAAAAATAAAACAAGTAATTCTTTGAAACTGATTCTTGAATTCTATTTTAAATAACACCTCCTCCTACTTATAAGACTCCCCATAAAATACTTCACAACTTATTATCCAAAAATAGAGACTAATAAATTAAAATCTTTAAACAACACACACACACACACACACACACATATATAATTTGATAATTGAGAGAAAGAAATTGAACCTTAATTCATTCTGTTGAAAACATCGAGTATCAGTTGAGTTACAAAACTTTTAATTTATATTTATAGTAACTGTCACTTACAATGTCAACTCTTCTTGTGGTCTAACCATGTCAAACTGTTTATTAATATTAAATTGAAAGTGTAGCTACAATTCTAACTATGGCTTGTCTTTCATTATAGAGCATCTCTCTAACAAGATCAATTAATTATGACAAGTTGATCAATATGTAGTTTATGTCGTTGGTTTCAATTAACTTAATTAATATGAAATAAAACATAGTTTATATTAAAAATCAATTAGTAGCCCTTAAACGCTTTCCAAGCAAGACCTCATTTTGATGAAGTAACATCAACATGTCATTAGGGGGAAGGGTGGCTTGACCCCAAGATACTCCACAAAACGAAGTCTTGTTGGCCCAAGGCTCCAAACACTAGGCCACCAATGGCATTGGTAATACCCTCTATCTTACTATCATATCCTCAATTAATATGAAATTCCGACATGTTTGAATAATTTAAATGGCTGAGATTTCTCATGCGGTTAGATTTAACAAAACATACAAAAAGTACCCGTGCATGGTGGAATGACAAATGATTCCAATGTTTGGGGAGCTTAAGTGGTGTTTTCGTCATTTTAGAACATATTAGAGCTAGGGTTTTTGTGTTCTTTGTTTTGCGGCTTTGCTTTGTTTATAATTGGAACTTTGTCTTGGCCTTTTTCATTATGTTATTTCTCGCAGCTTCTCTCCCCCTGTTTCGCTCTGTTCGTCTTTTCTTTTCTTTTTTTCTTTTTTTTTGCCTAAGCCACATTCCTCAATACTCAAATTCTTCTGACTTTCTCACTCTCCATCCCAATTCGTCTCAGTTTCTCATTAAGATACTCACTCTCTACCTATGTCTTTAACAAGCATCACCTAAAGGATTTGTTAAACTTACTACACCAACCATTTTTCTCGCTAGCTAGACAACCAACCAAACTTAGCCATTATTACTGGGTTTTGTTCAGCTTCCTAATAAGAATAGGTGGTAGTGATCAATCATGGAATCAAAGACAAAAGTGAGTATATGATCTCTTGCTCTATAAAGGGGTTGAGTTCGTTTCTTGTTTAAAATGTACACTATTCTACCTTATTGTTCTGACTTGATTACATAACCTTATTCCTTTGAAACAGAGGTCAGAGTCAGAGGACATGAATAGCACATTGTTAGGTGGGGCTGAAGAGCTCAAGAAAAGCTGTACAGATTGTCATACAACAAGAACACCTCTATGGAGGGGTGGTCCAGCTGGGCCAAGGGTAAATGATTAGTCTTATTCATATTTTGCCCTTTGTTAAATCTCAATCAACATTTTTTAATTCCTATTTTTCATTTATAATTCGATAGTTACAACATCGGATTCCATTAGAAAAAAACAACGGAAAATGCAAGTTGAGCTACAAAGCTTGGCTCTCTCTACATTTTTAATATAACAAACTATTTGATTCTTTTCTCATATAATATTCTATGTTTGCAGTCTCTTTGCAATGCATGTGGTATCAGATACAGAAAGAAGAGGAGGGCGCTTCTGAGTTTGGACAAAGGAGAAGCAGAGAAGTGCAAGAAAAATAGCATTAATAGAAGCAATAAAGGCAAGGTGGGAGTCAGATTGAAGCTGGGATTGATGGCTTTAGGAAGAGAAATGGGCTTGCATAGATCATTGGGGAAGGAGAAGCAGATTATGAGGAAACTTAAAGAAGAAGAACAAGCCGCCATGCTGTTGATGGCTCTATCTTGTGGCTGTGTCTACAACTAGCCCAAAGAAAAGAAAAGAGAATCAGAATTTTATTTTTTGCTTCCTTTCTTTGTTTGGGTGGAAGGAAATTAAAGTCTCGGTGGTCTTTTTTACTTTTTAACTTTCTCTTTGACCTTTGGATCCAATCTTGTTACTGCTAAATGGTTCCATTGTTGAGTCTTCATGAAGAATTGGAAGTGGATGTAAAGAAAAAGCATTTGGGATTTGACACGAAGAGATGGTACTCACAAAGATTGAATTACTTTTTCTGTTTTATTATTATTTTTCCTATGTAGACCTTTGCTTTTTAGCACGAGGGGACAATGCATTGTTTGTGCTGCCAAATAAGTAGCATTAATAGAAGCAGAGAAGTGCAAGAAAAATAGCATTAATAGAAGCAATAAAGGCAAGGTGGGAGTCAGATTGAAGCTGGGATTGATGGCTTTAGGAAGAGAAATGGGCTTGCATAGATCATTGGGGAAGGAGAAGCAGATTATGAGGAAACTTAAAGAAGAAGAACAAGCCGCCATGCTGTTGATGGCTCTATCTTGTGGCTGTGTCTACAACTAGCCCAAAGAAAAGAAAAGAGAATCAGAATTTTATTTTTTGCTTCCTTTCTTTGTTTGGGTGGAAGGAAATTAAAGTCTCGGTGGTCTTTTTTACTTTTTAACTTTCTCTTTGACCTTTGGATCCAATCTTGTTACTGCTAAATGGTTCCATTGTTGAGTCTTCATGAAGAATTGGAAGTGGATGTAAAGAAAAAGCATTTGGGATTTGACACGAAGAGATGGTACTCACAAAGATTGAATTACTTTTTCTGTTTTATTATTATTTTTCCTATGTAGACCTTTGCTTTTTAGCACGAGGGGACAATGCATTGTTTGTGCTGCCAAATAAGTAAATAATAACAAGCTATTGGTCAATTGACCTGGCTAATTTATTCACAAGTTCGATTATTTTTCTCGCTCAGATTTATCCGAAATTTTGAAATATTCATGAAACCGAGGAATAAAATATTACTCCGTAATAATAGATTTGTGTATTTGTGTTAAGTTCGGTTCTAGAAAGTAGAATCTAGAGTCAAAAGCTGAAGTATATGGACAAAATTGATATACGAAATCATCGTTACTAATTAGGAGCAAACCCGAGTTGCAATGCCCAACAAATTTAGTCCATTTCATTAATTGTTCATAACTTTACTTGATGGTACAACTTTAACTAGACTTAGCTTAAGAGTACTTGATTATTGATGATATGTAAGATCATAGTCGTGTACAAGCCTGTAGGTAGGAAGGTTTCTACTCGGGCCTTAAGGCGAAAATTAATTATCTTGTTTTAAATGTAAAATTATTATTAATTGACATGAATTACTTAGATTTTTTTTTTTGAAATTTTATAGACATAATATTTAATAAAACTTTTCACATTTGTCGATGTGCCATATTGATAGTGGTAGATAAAACAGTGGTATTCATGGTAGACCGAGATGAAAACTAGTAAAAGTTTGTTAACTCAACTCTTAGGGTATGTTTGGTTGGAGTGAAAACATGGAGGATGGAAAATAGGGAGAGAAAAATAGAGTGAAAAACGACATTTTTCATCGTTTGGTGCAAGAGAGAAAATAAGAGAGACAGAAAATGGGGAGGAAAATAATCCCTTTAGGCCCATATTTTTTTATCCTCCCAATTTGAAAGAAAAATGGAGAGGAAAAGATGCTGAATGATGTAATTTACACAAATATCCTCACTTTATTGTACTTACCAACCCCTTTTACTTTATAACAAGGACATAATAGTCAATTTATATAAACAACATTTTCCATCCTCCCATTTTTCTCTCCAACCAAACAAAAAATTTTTCCAGTCTCCCACTTTTCCACCATCTAACCAAACACACATGAGGGAAAACCAAATCTTTTCTATCCTATCATTTTTTTATCCTCCCACTAATTTTCTATCTTCTTACTTTTCCACTTCTCCAACCAAACAGACCTTTATTATTACTTTATTTTTTAAAAGTGTAACATTCACAATATTTTTTATAACAAATCCTAGGTTTTAAGTTGCTTCTTATTTTCTATTTGAAAACACTACTATTATTATTATTTTTGCTATCAATAATAGACTGTAACAACTTGCTACTTAGCATTTGTTGTAAAAATATTGTGAACGTAGTATTATTTTCTCTTTTTTGTTTTTTTTTTCATTTGATAAAAAAAATTACTTTATTTATTGATTATAAATAACCCTATTGATTAAAATTTGGGGACATTGTTTTTACTTGGGGTCTTAAGCCACCGCATCTATTGCTGCTACCATCCAGCTGGCCCTGTTTCTACTATCAGCCGACCTTATTAAAGTCAAAGTATTGGGCTTTGAAATTAGAAAAATGATAGGTTTACAATATTTTTACAACAAATTATGTGGTAAATTATTATTGGTTTTAATTTAAATTTATTACTAAAATTATTTTTTTAATTATAGGATTTACCATGAAAGTGTTGTGAAAATATTTTGGACATAATATATCTCTTAAAATTATTTCATATTTTTACTAAGCTAGATCTAGTGAATAGATAGTAGTATAGTATTGGTGGTATCTAGAACCAGAAACTAGGGATTACTGTGATTCAGTCTCTCTTTAATTTAATGCAAAATACATGCAAAAAGTATTGCGACTACAATATTTTCACAACAAATTTTATGTTGCAGGTTGTTATTGAGATTAATGGATTGTATTTAATTGAAAAACCTATACAAAAAGAAATATATCTAAATTTTATCCACACTATCCGTGAATTTTTACATGCTATGGAGGCATTGAATTTTGATTCTATTCGTCTATGAATGAAAGTGATTCCTTCTTCAAAAGAAAAAAGAAAGTATTCAATTATTTGCTGTACTGGTTGAATTTAATTATCCTAAAAAATAAGATTACATTATTTATAATGTATGAGTAGATACAATCATGTAAACTAATTGATGCAAAGCATGACATGAACTCTGAGCTGACCAAATCTTCGAGAGCCTTCCATATCATTCCGAAAGCTTACTCTACTTTCTAGTCCTAGATACTGTGGAACCAATTTCTCCATCTTTCTAGGCTTTTGCCTGGAATGGCTTCTGGATGCCTCCCGTAAAAATAAAGTGCATCAAGGAACTGTAATCTGCTTCCACGTCATTACTCTAACACACGTGACTTCTTCACATAACTCTCTTTAATTTCAAAACCTTGTGATCCATTTCTTAGTCTCCACTTCTCAATTAGACCAAAACCAAAGAAACCCAAAAAATTAAGTTGAGCAAAGCAAACCATTGATTAATAATAGCTAGGCAAGCCAAAATGCAATCAAGATTAGCAGGCACAGCCACAAGGTGGTCTTGGGTTTTAGCTCAAGCCAACAACAAACAAGCTCTCCGTAGAGGACTTGCCTCGACCTTGGCTGGTCGCACTGCTGACCCTCCCAATGCCATTCACTCTGGTGAGGTTGAAGCTGGCCCTGCTCATGCTGTTCATTATAGAAAACCCGAAGTAAGATTCTTTCTTGGCGAAATTAATAATTTTCATTCTTTAAATTGGGTCTAATTTTGATTTTTAATCTTTTAATTATCTTAATTCTTCAAAGTTTTATTATAGCTCAACTCATACCTTATAGGCTTTTCAATAAAGATTTCTAACAATCAAACTATTATAAATAAATAAATATAGCTCAACTCATAGCTTATGCCTTATAGTATTTTCAATAAAGATTTCTAACAATCAAATTATTATATATAAATAAATAATTCACGCTTGTTTGATAAGAGTTTATTTTAATTGTTAATTGAGCTAAAAAAAGAAAAGAAAAAGTGGATGGATATACTAAATAAATTTATTTAATTATGCCAAGCTAAAATTTAGGTAAATCAAGTTCCTAATTAAATTTAGGGAAAACTAAAATAGAAACATTGACAGGGTTATAATCGATTAAATGCAACACATATATGAGAAATGTTATAGCCATTATATTTTCATAACAAATCTTACGTGGCAATTTGTTATTGGTGGGTAAAAAATTAATTTCAGTTAAGTTCAAATTAGATCGAATAACATCTCACTCCATAGATTTGGTGTGAAAATATATGAATGCCAACTCAGATTAGCTCCTACCCATTTTTTTTGTTCATCAAAAACTGCAATACATATGTATGTTTGAATTTAATAAAAACTTAGTGTACAACTGTAATTTTGTTTTTGGAAAATTTATAAAGTGTCAATTTTAATCATTCTATTTATCTTTTGTTTGTTCCAATATTTGAAAAGTGTCAATTAGTATACCATTAACATAAAATGAAAGAAAGTAAGAAACTGAGGCATGTTTGTTACATGTGTTTAAACGCATATTTTTAGTTTTTAAACAACATTACACATATTTTTAGACATTTTTTCGCCTACTTGTATTTAAAAAAAAAAAAAAACAATTGTTTAAACATACGGACCAAATGGACTCTAATTTTTTTTTTTTTTTTTCCGTTTAAAAATGAACTCAATGACTTTTTAAGTTAAATCAAATGTAGGCACTTTTTTTTAGGGGTGGCAATTCGTGTTCGCGTGTCGGGTTCGTGTTGTGTCAAGTCATGAGTATTCGACTACATAGGTCAACACTAATCCGACATGTTTATTAAACAAGTCAAGATTCCTCAACCCTAATACGACCCGTTTATTAAACGGATAAGTCGTGTCGACCTGTTTATCAGATTTTATCAAAATGAAAAATAAAAATTAATGAAAAAATAAACAAATAAATATTTTTAATATAAAATTCAAAATTAATGAGTAACTGCATCACAAATAATCATTCAAAATTAAAGCATATCCCAATATCACAAATAATCAATCACAATATGTCAAAGAAAATAAATCACAACAACTAATAAGTTTATATACCTAGAGTTTGAAGGGTATATTGATAAAATATCATTTAATTAAACGGGTCAGACGGGTCAAACGGGTTCTATGTGTTCAACACTAACCCAACTCATTTATTAAACGAGTTAGCCATGTCAACCCGAATATAACATGAACCCGTTAAGCCTCAACCCATAACCTGCTAATTTCGTGTCGTGTCGGGTTCGCGGGTCATATCAAATTTTGCCTCCCTTACTTTTTTTCAGCTTTCTTTTCTCTCAGACTCCGAGCTTAAACTTGAAATATGTAAATTAAGTTTGAGAATTTGTAATTCACAAATTCATAGGGCCAAGGAAACGTGGTGGATGCTGATACTGAGAATCAAGAAATAGAACTCAAACCCAGTAAAGAAACGGGACCATTAGTGCCTCCTGGAACGCCTTATGGTTCTCCGCCGAGGCTAGAGAGCACCGGTTTGAGCCAAGCCTCGAACCCCATCACTCAGCAAAAGCGTAGCCATAGCCATAGCCATGCAACGAGCCTGGAAAAGGTGAGTTGTGCAGGGCTTGACGGCACACCATGGCCAGAGGAAATAGAAAAAGAGCAGAGTGACAGAGAGAGACAAGCTGAAGATGACAGAGAATACTACAAGCATCACAAGGCCTCGCCTTTGTCAGAGATCAAAATGGTTGATACGAGAAAGCCTATTACAAGGGTAACTGATGCTTCGAAATTTGAGGTTGGCGGAGATGTGATTGGGTGGAGGCCGGAGCAGCTTGACACGGCGGAGGAGGCGCTTCTGAGAGCCGTTCGGATTTGGAGACAGAATGCTATGCGTGGAGACCCGGATCTTCCACACGGACGGGTTCTTAGAGAGCTTCGTGGTGAATGGTTTTGAGGTATTAATTGTTGTACTAAACAAAACAAAATGGCTTTTGTAATTTTAGAAAGCCAATATCTTCAAGTGTTTTTCTTTTCGTTTTTTTTTTTAAGGAAAGGTTAATGTTGTGAAGGTATTAGTATATTTGTGGACACTGCCCCGGGAATGGGTCTTGAAATGCGACAAAGATTTAGCATGATCACCCCAATTTTTGAATTTAATGGCTTATGTCGATTTTAACTTATCTACACAATTAAGTCTTAATTGTTATTATGATTAGACAATTTACATATGCATAGATACACAATTATAATAGCAAAAAGTGTTTATGAAGATAAAAACTTAAGACTGATCAAAAAAATTCTCTAGGGTCTATAGCTAATTTTATTAACAAGAGTAGCTGTAATTAATCTCATTTACAAACTCTTCAAGCTATATAAATGACATATTTGAGGTTTTTGTTCATGCTACAACTAATTGTACCAATCTTTTTTTCCTTATCAGTCACTGGTTTCTATATATTGAGTTGTTAATCGCAACACCGAGTCTTCTATGTCACTCCAAGACTTTTTGAAGGTTTGGGATTGCTCTAATGGATTTCAGCACTAAACAACAACAAAGAACACTCAAGATTTTCGTATGTGTGTAGTTTTAATCTCCTTTTAAAGGATTTGTAAATTTGAGAGGGGTGAAGGTAGATAGAACAAATGCTTTTTTGCTCTAGGATGGAAGGATTGCTCTCTATAGGTCTTCAATATGGGAATTTGGTGTAAAATCTCGTGGGTTAAGATCACTATATGAAAGGGCTCGGTGGATGGGTATAGGAGAGTGCGACTCTAACAAATTTCTCTTAGGTTCGCAATCTTGCTTGACCAAGAGAGGGGCAAGTGTTGGGCAAGATCACTAGATAACTATTTTTCAAAAACTATACTTTACTTAACATGCAAATTTCCCTCAAATGAGATTCTCATTGCAACAACTTTAACTTCAGCTCTTGACTTCTCAACCAAATACAAAGTAACCTACAAATGTAAAAGTTACAATAAAAAATTCAAAATACAAATAAGAAAATATTAATATACATGAAATTTTGGTATTGAATATGCCAACGCTAAGATCCTAATAAGTATTACCAAAACTGGACAAATCTAACTTGAATATTGTAAAGATGTTGTCACTTGATGTATATCCTCACTCTCAAAAATAGAATCTTGAATTATTATTTCAATGAAAATAGAAATAACTCAAGATTGGCAACTAAAACCAAACAAAATCAAGAATGTGTTTTTTTTTTTTTTTTTGGAGGTGGTTGGTAATATAAATAATTTGTCATACTTTTTGCATTCCACTTTATATTCTACTAATCACAATTTATTAGGTATTTTTTTGTCTTTTCTTAGACAATAACCAAAGTTTAAATTAAAAAAAAAAACTTACATGTGACATACTGTGTTTGGTAGAGTATAAGTGAAACATAAAAAGTGAGACAGAAAACTTGCATTCATTTGTGAGACTTCATTTGTGAGACTTTACGGTATATTGGGGAAAATTTTATTTCTGATTAACTCAAAAATCTATTTTTGAGGCCCACTTTCCTTCACTTCAGCTCATTTACAACATCAACTCATCTGTTTGAATCTTGGTCCTTTTATTTTATTTTCTTCTTTGGTAGGCCAGATACCTCGCTCACGTTCTGGGCTTAAGTAACACGTTATTTTTCTCCATAGAGACAAAAAAGGACACGATATGGGCTTAGATTAGAGTTTTATGGGTTCGGGCAGGGACGAAACTATTCAAAGGCAGGGGGGCATGGCCCCAACCTTTGGAAAAAAATATACTAGTATGTGTATTAAGAAAAATAATTTTAATTTTGGCTCTTAAATTTATATAGTTGGCTCCTCCCAAAAAAATTTACAGATTGACCCAAGAAATCCTACAAATAGATAACAAGCAAAATCTATAAAAAAAAATATGCATATCCAGATAATAAGAAAAATCTTTGGACAAATCATAAATCCAATCTAAGCAAAAACAATAACAAAAAATAAATTTAAATCCTAGCAAAAAAAAATCACAAAAATCCAATAACCCTTACCCAATTTCTCCCTCTCACTTGAGAGTTCTATGTCACTCTCAAATGACTCCATCCTCATAGCCATAGAGACAACTTTTATGCCACATATTGATTGCTTCATTCACATATTAGTTAGACTTTGAAAATATCAAAACGTACCAATTGACTTACAAAACTCTTGATTATAAAATTCTATTATTAAATTTTTTTTCAAAAGAAAAAATTCAAATAAAAATTAATAAATTAATGCTAATAATGCAACTTTGTCAATCTCTAGTATTGATATTCCAATTTTTTAAAATCTAAGAACAAAGAACTTTGGCCCCCCTAAGTTTGAATCCTAGTTCTGTCCTTCGGGAAATATTCATCCTTCTTCCGTACTTTGGATCTTGAGACTGGTCTACTCGCACATTTGATTTAATTATATTAAAAACAGTCAAGAGGTCAAGATCTTTATAATTTAATGGGGTGGGTTCATCCATTACCACAGTAAAATTTGTTTTATTTTATTTTATTTTTAAGATAAAGTGGATAGTATGTAGTTATTTTTAAGATAAGTTGAGAACTTGAGAGTAGATAGTGGGGGACCGGGAGGTAGAGTTCAAATCAAAATTGAATAGAAACTTTTCCCTATTATCGTATCCAATAAAGCAATAACTATGAAGTTCTAATTGTGACCTTTGTTGTCACATAATCTCCTAGTATTAAAGAAGCATTGGCACTTCAATTACAGATGTTTTTAATGGAGGCCACTTGTGAGGTTATAAAGGACTAATCTTACCTGTTTAAAGTAATGCTTAAATCCCTTTTAAAAAAGTAATAAAATGAGTGTTGAAGTTTCAAAAACAACTAGAGTCGCCATGACACGTTTAAAGTTTGGGCAAATTTTATACATTATATTTCTTAATTAAATTCAAACATATACTTGAAATGTATTTACTTCTCTATAATAAAGTTAACATGATTTATATTGTATTGATGAAAATAATCATAATCATGTGTTTAAATTTAATTTAAAAAAAGGCTTATGTCTATACGTACCTAAGACACTTAAGTTTTGTCCTTAACTTTAGAAGAAAAAGAGGGATTGAGATACGGTGATGAGAAACTGGCAAACTGCATTCATTTGCAGTTTTATAGAATTTAACAACATTGTTTTTCACATAGGAATTACTAGTAGGACCAAGAACTTCAAGCAGTCGACGCTGCCTCAGTTCCGTTTGTTCTCTTGTAGTGATAAAAAAATCGTGCAAAATGTGGACGAAATTAGGGCAATCTTCTTTTGCTATCTTTTAGGATTAATAATTTTTGTTCATTTTGTTTGTTACTAACGCTGGTGTTACCAAAACCATAAAAGATAAAACACCGACAAATGGTGCGGTCACCAATACACATGCACACTCCTATCTCCATCTCCCTCTCCCTCTCCGTCACAACCAAGCCTACATTGTCTTTATATTTCTCCCCCTCAACCCAATTCCTCACTCTTTCTACCACTTTGGTCTGAAATTTGATGAAACAGTATTCAAACATAGGAATTGCAAACCCCATAAAAATGTTACCTTCACTTTTCACTCTCCTTATCATCATCTTACACTGCAACCTCTCCTTAGCCACACCAACAACTCCAACAACAGATTCCAGTCAAAACCAAACAGTGTCCAAAAAAGACCAAATAGCATGCACAGTGTGCAATGAATGTGAGAACCCATGTCCTGTGCCATCAACACCACCACCACCACCAGTGGTTGAGTGCCCGCCACCACCACCGCCTGCTCTGCCACCACCACCGCCTGCTCTGCCACCATCACCGCCTGCTCTGCCACCACCACCGCCTGCTCTGCCGCCACCAGAACTCCAGGAATGCCCACCGCCACCACAACTTCCGTGTCCTGATAATTGTAACACACCACCATCACCATCAGGGCCTACAGTGGAACCAGTTCCACCAAATAATCGGCCTAACCAACCTCGTCCACCAAATGGACCAAAACCGTACCTATCACCGCCAAACCCAATGGTTCCTTACTTTCCATATTACTATTGCTGCTCTCCACCAGGGTTCTCTAACTCTGTGCATTTGAAATTGAACCCATTTGTTTCCTCCATTGTTATTTTCCTTACTTCTCTCTTATGCTTCTTCTAGACGCGTTTTATTAACTGTTTTTAAGTGGTGGGTCTTAGTGGCTCTCTCTCTCTTAATTCTTTGTCAGTTAAATTTCAAGGCTGAGAAATTTTCTGTAGAAGGAATTGGTGATATATTTAGCATTCCTTCAATTTAGATCATGCCACGCTTCCCATTGGAGAAAAATAAGTGCAAATAAGGCTTGGTGGTTGAAGAAATCTTTCTTCCCTGTCATTTGTATATTGTAATTCAATTGTTCTACTCTATCATGTTATGTTATTAACGTTGAAAAATAAATCAATTTATAATATTCTTGTTATTATGTGCTCGTTACTCATTTTCCTTTAATTTTTTTTTCAGTTTATATGCATAACTTATTTCATGTTCTCAAAAAGATTTTTTTTTAAGTAAACTTTTTTCTTTGAATCTTCATTGGCATCTTTCGTGAAGTCTACTCCGTTTGTCTCAGTTTTTCTATTCATAGGAAAATTTGAGGTATAACTTTTATAAAAAGGAAATTACACTTTGGCCAGGTGTAGTTTGCCAAAAAATACTTTATTTACATGTGGTTTTAAAATTGACATTTTACTCATCTGAGGTTAGTTTCGTTTGTCTCCCGTTATTCATCTCTGTTAAAAATATGAGTAAATTTGTAATTTTGTTATCCTTTTATATTTCTCTCATCTCAAAACATAAAAAACTAAAAAATCAAGGGAAAAGAAAATCTAAAAGTTAGGTTTTGTAAAAATTAAAACCTAACTTTTACATCTTCTTTCAATACAAATAAAAGAACAAAATTAAATACTTAAAGCGAAAGAGTTGAATCATACATAAATCCTTAATACAAATTGAATAATCAATTCTAACAGTGTACGAAAGTTAAATCAGGGCTATGTTAGTTTTGCCAAAAGAACCAATTCTATAATCATGAGAGTCGTCCACCTTCACAATTTCGTCACTGCCATCCACACCAATCAACTTCCCAATGGTACCACGTTGCACACCAGCCATAATTTTAACCTTGTCATTTTTCCTTGGTGTCACTACGTCCATTTCATCAGGAAGAGTTGTCATGGTTTCACCATTATCGCCAAGAACAATCCTACAGGAACCATTTATAAGCACCTCTCGAACAATTCCTACAACAGATCCCAACCTGCGTACATTTACCACTGTCTAGCATGAAATATGGTCCTTCATTGTCACCACTTATAACTGGAGACCTTGTTTCACTAACTTTTAATTTTTATAAAACCTAGCTTTTAAATTTTTTTTCCCTTAATTTTTTAGTTTTTTATGTTTCGAGAGGAAATAGACATAAAAAGGTAACAAAAATACAAATTTACCCATGTTTTTAATAGATGTGAGTAACGGGAGACAAATGGAGCTAACCTCAGGTAAGTAAAGTGTCAATTTTTAAACTACACGTAGGTAAAGTGATTTTCAGGCAAACCACAGGCAAGCAAAATGTAATTTTCCCTATAAAATATCGTTATTTTAAAGGTATAACTATATTTTGTACAATAATTAGCATAGGCAAAATAATCTGTATCACATAGCACTCAATTGAATCGTGTTTAACCTTTTTCTTTTTCTTTTTATAATCCAATATTTAAGAAAGAAAAAATTTTAACTTAAGATATTTCCAAAAAAAAAAAAATCAGTTAATGTACAAGACTTTTGACATCATTGTGTTTAAATTAATTTTCCTCTAAAGAATCAAACTTAAAATTTATGTATGAGTATACATATTAAATTCTTTCTTTGCATCAGTAGGTTTATTGTTTTTAAATGATCCGATCCAGTTACAAAACACAACTTAAGCAGTTAATTAATTATTGTCAAGCCTTGCACCCTTGTATTGTCTAGTTATGATAATCTTAGTACTTTTGTATATTTACCTTGTACTTGCAATGTAAATTTACACTGTAAACACATAAAAAAAATGTTAAATGTTATACACATTTGCAAAAACAAATATACAAAATTTACTATTTTTTTAAATATGTACAATATTTGCCACTTTTTGTATATCTATAATGTAAATTTACATTACAGGTATAATGTAAATATAGAATTTTCCATAATCTTATTATTATCCCATTAGTAACATTAATGATACAACATCAAATTTTCTTTTTTATTTTATTTCTTATACTGAGATAAATTTGGGTAGCACAAAAGAGAAAAAGTAAAAAAGGAGGATATGGTTCAGCTTTTGTTGGTTCGCTTTAGAAGGAAGGTTCCTTTAACATAGAAGGAAGAGTGACATGAGGTGAATCTTTTTTGTGAGAGACTTGAAGCTGATTCTGCGCACCAATACGGATCATGTCCATCATTTTTTGTAGGTTATAATGTAAGCTAGGCAATTGACGCCTCATACCAATGGATCCAGATAGGGTTTCTAGTTTTCAGAAATGTGCTCTCATCACATGTCAGTGGAATATTTTTATCACGTTCTACTCCTAACTTTGTTTTGAGTATAAAGGGGTGAAAGAAATGACATAACGTAATGCAGATCGATCGGGACGAGAGATAGGATAATGGGCTCGTGGGTGGGCATATTGCTGCGGGTCCACCATCAAAGTGCAAGGATTTGGCTCTTCTGTAATAATTGTAGGTCCTTCTGTTATAAAGTATACATCGCCCACTTCATAAAAAATAAGTCTAAATCGCCCATTGCGTAGACAGGTTACATTTTGTGTGGTGTTCTAATGAGAAGAAGCTATCCATGATATTGGTAATTAGCTCAAGTGGTAAAGTTTTTTATTGTTAAATAAGAGATTTAGAGTTTAATCTCCTGTCTACCCCAAAAACTAATTGACGGTGTAAAACTGAGAGACTCTTGAAGAGAATAGAAAAATCTTATTAATTATCAATAGCTTTTGGTACCTACACTATTATACACTAAAACAGAGACTCAATTTCCCGCCTAAATAACTAACTAACAAACTTTCAACAATACAACCAATTAGTGTTTGATACTTGTTTTCTTCAGTGCTAAACAGCTGTCACTGATTTCTTCTCTCTTCTTTCCTTGACACGTGCTATGCCTTTGCCTCTTTCTGTTACTTTCTTCTTCACCTCACACGTGCTACTACTGTCCACTTCTTCAATTTTAACAGGCGGCTTGGTTTGATAATAAGGAGCTATCATTATAAGCGAACGCTATAGATTGAAACTTTTTCTAAAAAAAATGTTATTGGTAGAATATAAAGTAAGAAAACCAATAAAGTGGGACAAATTATTTGTATTCTTTAACAAATCAACATGAAGGAATAAAAATCATCCATATATTTCATCAAAAAAGAAATCATCTATTTTATTTTTTGTGCTTCACTTTATACTTGCTAGTTATGAAATCCCATGTGTCTGGGGTTTTTTTTTTTTAAAAAAAAAAAATTCTAAACTGGTAATTTTATAAAGAATATAAAAAGAATAAATAGACTTTATGCTCCATCAATTGTGATTTTCAATGTGTCCGATTTTTTTTTTCCATTTTAAACTTCAGTTATTTTATATTAAAAAAAGTAAATAGACTTTGTGATCCACCATTTGTGATATTCCATGTGTTTGATTTTTTTTTTCTTATCTTAAAATTCAGTTATTTGAGACATACAAGAGAGAGGATATAAGGTTTCAACACAATAATGCATCATAAATTCCACTAAAAAAATTATTGTAACTTCTAAGGAAGAATGAGATAGATTATACTATACACAATATACTATTTTAAACAATGTGAGACAATTATGTTGTACGAGGTACGATCCCAGGCCCACTGGGCCTTGGGCCTTGGGCCGAACATTATCTAGGATCAAAACTGAGCCCCATCCTCATAGTAAGCCCATTTCATTTCAAATGCATGATAGACAAGCTCATATCGATCAATTATAACCTGATCAGGAATGTGCTTGCTTGGAGCAGTCATGCCCTCGGCAACTCGGTATTGCCTTGGGGAGTATCGCTGCTGAGCAATCTTTTAGAGGCAGGAATCAGTTCCATTGTCATTACCACTGTTTTCAATGGAGCATATTCCTTGTCATGAATAATCAAATTGGACACCACCTACACGAGTGAGACCAAAAGCTAGAAACAAAGAGTGATAGAGAGAGCATACTATCTAAAAAGAGGAACTCAAAGAGAGGAAAAGGCACGTTTGTGAGAATTGAGGGGTATAAGATACTTGGTAGGGAACTACCCTTAGTAGGAAACTCTAAACCCACCATTCAAATAAGTTGTGATCCCAATTCTAAGCCTGGTCCATTAAGTAGGATTTTTGTACGCACAATTGGCGCCATCTATGGGAATTTCCTACGTAGCTGTAGTTCTACCGAGAAGTGAGTAAGAAAGATGTCTGAACAACACTTAGCCAGCTATGCCACTAGTGGTTCGGGAGGATCTTCTCGGGGTTCAAGTTGGCGAGAAAAAAGGCATAAGAGAAATAAGGACCGGTGTCACGACTAAGAAGGGGGGCATTTTGGTTCTGCAGAAGGATCGTTGCAGACGTATCGATCAACGTCAAATGTCTCCGGCCATGAACACCATGACAGGAGGGACTAGGAGTTAGACCGCATGTAGAGAAGGATAAGGGATTTGGAGCTAAAATTACAAGAAAGGCGCTGACAAAGGTACCGTGATGAGCATGCTGAGGGGTTTGAAACAGTGAAGGGTTGCCATGGAGAATCATTCCACCAGTCAGGTTCGCATCGGTCTAGGGATTGGTCTTGGGGTTATGGCGACAAAGACTCGATTTCCCTTGACCGACAGAGGCCCCGAAACACCACGCTAGATGCTATGAGCCAGACGTTACGCAGAGCTGCCCGGTCCCCATTTTCGGAAGAGATTGAACGAGCACCAATGTCGAGCAGATTTACCAGACCACCGTTTATTTCGTACTATGGGAAAACAGACTCGGTGGAACATGTGAGTCACTACATCCAAATGATGTCTTTGCATAATCATAATGATGCCCTGATATGTAAAGTGTTCCCCTCTAGTCTCAGGCACAATGCTTTGAGGTGGTTTAAAGGGTTGAAGAAAGGCTCGATTCATAGTTTTGGAGAATTGATTCAAGAATTCAGGGCCCGGTTTATGACATGTAGCCGTGTACCACAACTCGTGGATACTTTGTTCTCTATGAAGATGGGAGCTGGGGAAACTCTTCGGAGTTATACCAGTAAGTATTGGGAGTTGTATAATGAGATCGGCAGGGATAACGAAAAAGTGGCGACTAGTACATTTCAGCTGGGGTTGCCTAAGGATTCCAAATTACGAGAGTCTTAGACAAAGAGGCCTCCCAAGGATATGAGGCAGCTTATGAGGCGTATCGAGGAGTACAAAAGATTAGAGGATGATAGGCAGCAGAACAAGGGCAAGGCTCTGATTGTAAGTCAATCAAGGCAAGGGGGTTTCCAATTGATACCTAGGAGGGAATTGAGAATACAGGAGCCGGGAACTCAACCAGGGGAAGTAAATGTGACGTTCAAGGAACCATTACACAAAATCATGGATCGAATTAAGAATGAGCCATATTTTAGATGGCCAAAAAAGATGGGGGGTGATCCTTCTAGAAGAAATCAGAATTTGTATTGCAATTATCACAGGGAAAAGGGACATACCACCAAGCATTGTAGGGCGTTGAAAGATCACTTGGAGCAATTAGTAAGGGCGGGGCATTTGAAGGAGTTTGTTGCTGATCCGAAGAATTAGGAGACCTGGAAAGGTGCCCAACCACAGGGGAATCCTCTTCTGCCCCCTTTGGGAGTAATAGAAGTCATCCATGCTGCTTCTAAGGGTACGTTAGTGACTCGGAGGAAAGGGGTATTGACCGTGGTCCCGATGGAGAGCAATTAGGACACGCAGCCATCTGAGAAGAGGTTGAAGTATACTTGGGAGCCCATTTCCTTTGATGATGATGATCTAGATGGAACGACCCAACCATATGATGACACGTTGGTAGTAATAGCATGAATTAGTGGTTTTATAGTGAAGAGGGTGTTAGTAGACCAAAGAAGTGGCACTGAAGTTGTGAGAGACCTCGAAAGTGCACCTCAAAAAAAGAGAGATTTTTTGTGTGCTTTTGGGGCACCTCTCTTTTTGGGTAAGTGGTGTGGAGTCGCCACTTATTTTTTTTATACAAAAAAACAAGAAAAAACTAAATACAAAACACATGACTGAATTGTTCCATTCCCATTGATTGAATAAAAAAGAATACATGTTTGATAAATTGAAATTACATGGCTTTGGGTCCTAGTTACAAACTACCAAATAATTACATGGCTTTTTGTCCTAATTACAATCTACCCAAAATAAAATAAAGACAATGCTAGATCTACTTAACCAATGACCTAAATCCGAAGGCTAGGTTATGGAATGGGAAGGAGTTAGACACCTATTTCGCCCAGACAAAATCTGGTCTTCTAGACTTTTGTGACCAATGTACCATCTATGCATGCTATGTATGACATGTTGTGTATACACATGAAAAACTAAATCACATAAGTTTATTTATAAATGCATCCTCTTCTTTGTTAAAAATTCAGATATGTTTTTGACAAAAAAAGAGGATTTTAGTTTGTAAAAAAATGCCAGAACTATTTTTGTATGTGTAAAAACATGGTTTTTGAAAAGAAAATTCAGATATGTTTTTAATTAATAAAACAAAGACTTTTGGTTTGTTAAAAAATTCAGATTCTTTTTTGAGAAATAAAAGGAATGATTTGGAGTTTTGTAAAAGATCAAATTTGTTTGGTGATGATAAGAAAAATGATTTTTGGTAAAAAAAAAAAAAATCAGATCTGTTTTTTACATGTTAAAAAAATATGAAAAAGATTTTTTTTTTTTTAGAGAATTTCATTCATAACATAAATTTATGCTATATGAACCAAATAAAAAAAACATAAACACAATCATGCATAATCTTTTTCTTTGTTTCAAAATCTGCATATGTAAAAAAAAAAAAAATCAAATTTGTATCTAAGAAAGATACAAATCAATTTTTAATTTGAGAAAAAATTAGATCTACATCTAAGGAAGATGTAAATCTGTGTTTATTTGGAAAAAAAAATCAAATATACATCTAAGAAAGATGCAGATCCATTTTTTATTGAGAAAAATTTAGATCTGCATCTAAGAAAGATGCAGATTTGTTTTTGATTAAAATAAATTCAAATCTGCATCTAAGAAAGATGCAGATCTGTTTTTTAATTAAGAAAAATTCTGATCTACATCTTAGAAAGATGCAGATTTGTTTTTTATTAAGAAAAATTCAGATCTACATCTAAGAAAGATACAGATCTGTTTTTAATTAAGAAAAAGAATTGATTATATGCAGATTATTGAAATTAAGAAAGAGATCATAACAACTATATATAAAAAATCAAGATCATGCTTTAAACAAAACAATGATTAACAATTCATGTTATGGATAAAGAAAAACATGCATCATCATAAAAGAGAAAAACATAAAGAAAAGGAAAAGGGTGATTGAAAACAACCTTCTTGTATGGAGCACTTCTTGTTCTTGAAAGGATATTTTAGGGTTCAAAAAAACTTATTAGCAATCTCAGAGAGGATCGGCAAATATTAGCAATCTGAGAGTCTCAAAACGTATGCCTCTCAAAGTGTTAAGAAAAAAGGTGCTGAATTATGAGACCCAGCCTCTATTTATAGGGGCCAGAAGACTCTAAAAAATAGACATAGACGATTAGGATGTAAATCCAAACACATCTTTTTGCGAAAAGATCAAAAAGGGTGTGCCTTATCGTCACCTGAAGGCTGTTGGGCCAAAGCCCAAAAAGGGGAAATTTGGCCCTTTTGGAGTGCCGTTTAGCACTCCTAAAGTGCCGAATTGTCTCTTGGACACCGAACGCTCTTTTGTGTTCGGGTGTCATTTGGACTCTCCTTCTAGGGTTTTTTGATCCAGTCCTTGCACCTAGACGTGTTTTCATCCTCCGTCCATGATTTTTTTATTATCTTTTTTCCAGATAATTCTGGCTTTTTAAAACAATTATCTTGTAGATAAATATACTAAAATAAATCTTAATAAAATTCAGATTATCCACAATTTTATTCAATTTTAAAATTCAAATTATTCAATTAATTTTAATTGTTTAACTAATCAGAATTAATTTAAATTAATCATGTGTGGTCGACTCTTCCTATACACAATGCATATGGACTGTGCAAACTTTATCATGCGATATCTTTTGATCCGATGGTTCGATTGAGAAACCGGACACACTGTTGCGACCATTAGAATCTCAAGATCATTTTTATGATATGCAATGAATAAACTGATACATGCAATACAAGAACAAATTGATGCATGTGATGCAATAATGATTTTTGGGTACATGGATGGTCATTCCAGTCATCTTCCTTGATTAAATTATGGGTGCAAAATCGAATGTCTACAGAAGTAATGTATCCAGATTTGTTTAGGGGGCTTGGTTTGAACATGAAGATTTGTCTAAGTTTGATGGTCGGATGGTGAAGTATACACACAACCATTTGAGAAAGGTTGAAGTATACTCGGGAGCCCATCGCCGTTGATGATGACGATCTAGAGGGAACGACCCAACCACATGATGACGCGTTGGTAGTGACAACCCAAATTAGTTGTTTTAATAGTGAAGAGGGTGTTAGTAGACCAAGGAAGTGGCACTAAAGTGATGTATCTAGATCTGTTTAGGGGGCTTGGTTTGAAAAATGAAGATTTGTCTAAGTACGATACACCCTTGGTTAGGTTTGATGGTTGGATGGTGGTCCCCGAGGGGCAGATCTCACTCCCCGTGAACATGGAAGGAAAGGAAGTGATGGTAACCTTTATAGTGGTCAATTCATTTTCACCGTATACGGCGATTCTCGGAAGACCATGGATTCATGCAATGGGAGCAGTTTCGTCTACATTGCATAATAAGGTCAAATTCCATACCGGGCACGGTATTACTACAGTAAGGGAAAATCAACAAGTAGCCAGACAATGCTTGGTATCTGCTGTTAACTGAGAGATTAAGCAAAAGGAGTCTGCCAAGGATGTTCCCTTATAGCAATTACAAGAACCCCAGGAGGAAGAGGGGTCTAGTTGTGCCAAGGAGTTGATAATGGTTAGTATTTTGCTAGATGAGAATAAGAGTTTTTAGGTAGGTGCAGGAATGTCTGATGAGGATAAGGTGGAGTTGTTGTTGTTACTTGTACAAAATGTAGATGTATTCGCCTGGAGCCCTTTCGAAGCACCCGGGGTAGATCCAGAGTTTATAGTGCATAGGCTTAATGTAGATCCCCTCTTTCCACCCAAGAAGTAAAGGCTGAGGAGGTCGGCTAAAAAACACGTTGAAGTTGTCAAGCATGAGGTAAAGAAGTTAATAGAAGCAGGGGCAACAAAGGAGGTTTTTTTTCTCGGAATGGTTAGCAAATACCGTGGTGATGAAAAGAAGAATGAACAGTGGAGGCTATGCTTGAACCGAGCATGCCTGAAAGACCCTTTCCCTGTACCAAAAATTGATCAACTGGTAGATGCAACATATGGACACCCAAGGATGAGTTTCCTGGATGCTTTTCAAGGTTACCATTAGATCGCCCTGGCTACCAAGGATTAGGAGAAGACAGCGTTCATTTCTCTTGATGCTAACTATCATTACACTATGATGCCATTTGGTCTAAAGAATTTTAGGGCTACTTATCAAAGGATGATGACGAGAATGTTTAAAGAAAAGATTGGGCATACGGTGGAGGTATATATTGACGACATGGTGGTGAAAAGTAAGAAGGAGCAGGGCCACATTGATGATCTTAAGGAAGTGCTTGAAGTACTTTGGCAACACAAATTGCGTCTTAACGTCGACAAATGCACCTTTGGGGTGGGGGCTGGCAAGTTTCTCGGGTACATGATTACTCACCGAGGAATAGAGGTTAATCCCGACCAAATTAGTGCTATAGAATGCCTTAAGTCGCCAAACAATCCAAAGGAGGTCCAGGTGTTGACGGGCATGCTAGCTGCGCTAAACCGGTTTATCTCTAAGTTTGCAAATCGGTGCCGTCCATTCTATCAGCTTTTGAAAAAATGGAAGAGATTTAAATGGACCGAGGAATGTGAAAGGGCCTTCCAGGATTTAAAGGAGTATTTGATGCGGGCACCAATGTTGTCGACTCCACTGCCCAGCAAGGATTTGTTCATGTATCTTTCAGTATCCAAGCATGCTGCAAGTGCCACGCTATTGAGGGATCAAGGAGTGAAACAACCAGTATACTATGTTAGCAAGACCCTGGTCGACGCCAAAAAAAGATATTTGCCCCTAGAGAAGTTAGTGTTAGCCCTAGTGCATGCCACACAGAACTTGCCCCACCATTTTCAAGCTCATATCGTCTACGTGCTGACCGAGTATCCCCTACAGTCCTTGTTGAAGAGATTTGATTTTATGGGCAGGATAGCCAAGTGGGGAACCGGGTTGGGCTCTTTTGACATAAGGTATAGACCCAAAAGTTCAGTGAAAGGGTCAAGTCCTTATTGATTTTGTTGCAGAATTCTCCCCAAGAAGGGAAGTGGAGATCGTTTGCCATGTGGAGATCCAGCCGTGGAGAGTATTTGTGGATGGTGCGTCTAGTGCACTAGGGGTTGGGGCAGGAATTGTTATTATCACACCGAAGGAGATAAGGTTGGAACATTCCTTCAGGTTGGACTTCAAGGCTTCCAATAATGAGGTTGAGTATGAAACCTTACTTGCCGGACTAAGAGCGGTTTTGGATTTGGGTGCACGAGAAGTGGAGGTTTACTCGGATTCTCAGTTGGTAGTGAATCAGGTGCAGGGAAGCTTTGAAGCCAAAGATCCCCGGATGATCGATTATTTGCAGTTAATAAAGTAGACTATGAAGTAGTTTCAAGAGGTGAAAGTCGTTCAAATTGCCTAGGGAGTTCTGTGGCTACATTGGTGTCATCACTAAATGAGGAAGTTCCGCGGCTGATCAGGGTGGAGGTCGTGAAGGAACCCAGCATTGATGCCAGGGTGAGTGTCTCAGTGGTGGCAATGTCTAGGCCTTGCTGAATGGACCTGATCATTGATTTTTTTTGCCGAAGATCAAGTGCCGAAAAACGTAAGGGAAGCAGACAAGGTACGCCGCGTAGCTGCTCGGTATTGGTTGTCGGCGGACAACATTTTGTACCTTAGGTCTTTTGGACCGTATCTACGATGTTTGCACCCGAGCAGGGTTGATGAGCTCTTGACCGAGCTCCATGAGGGGGTCTACGGTAGTCATGTTGGGGGACACGCATTGGCCCACCGTGCAATGACCTAGAGATTTTGGTGGCCAAATATGTCTGAAAGTACGAGCAATGTTAAAAGCACGCCCCTTTGATACATCAACCAGCAGGAAGTTTGAACCCTATTAGTAGTTTGTGGCCTTTCGTATAGTGAGGGCTAAATACTATTGGTCCATTCCCTCGGGCTACAGGAAACAGTAGATTTGTTCTGGTTACCGTGAATTATTTCACCAAGTGGGCGGAGGCCGAAGCATTAGCTAACATCTGGGATGTAGATGTTAAGAAATTTGTATGGAGAAACATAGTAATGAGATTTGGAGTCCCTAAATCCTTAGTATCTGATGACAGGTTGCAGTTTGACTATAAAGCCTTCCGCAAGTTCTACAGCGACCTCGGTATTAAGAAAAAGTATTCAACCCCGGCGTATCTACAGAGCAATGGTCAGGCCGAGGCTGTTAACAAAGCAATTGTAAATGGGTTGAAGAAAATGTTGGAGGGGACTAAAGGGATATGGGCAGAGGAGTTGCCGAACATATTATGGGCCTACAGGACAACCACTAGAAGGTCCACAAGAGAAACTCCTTTCTCACTGATGTACGGAGGGGAAGCCGTAATATCGGCTAAAATAAGCTTATGCAGTGCTCGGGTTTCAAGATTTGTTCCTGCCGAGAATGAAGAGCTAATGGTGAAGCAACTTGATTCATTACAAGAATGCCGAGAATCAGCAACCATAAGGTTGGCCGAGTATCAGCAGAAGCTTGCTCACTAATACAACAAGGACGACAGAAGTAGGGAGTTCAGTGCCGGAGATTTGATACTGCGGAAAGAAGTGGGGACTACACGAGATCTCAACGCCGGAAAGTTGGCTCTGAATTGGGAAGGTCCTTATAGAGTTACTGTTGATGCAGGTGCTGGAGCATATTACTTGGGTTACAAGTGATGTATTATTGTTGTATAAAGAAAGATGTTTGTGCACGTAATATACATAAGTCAAATTTCCATCCTTATCTAACTCTTCTCTTATTTATCTAAGGATGAAAACCCATTCGGTTCGACCAGGTCACAAAATAGGTGGAAACTTTATCTACATTTATCTAAGGACAAAAACCTATTTAGTTTGACCCGGTCACTGAACAGGTGGAAACCTTATCTACATTTATCTATGGACAGAAGCCTGTTCAGTTCGAGCCTAATCATCGAACAGGTGGAAACCTTATCTACATTTATCTAAGGATAGAAACCTGTTTGGTTCAACCCGGTCACTGAACAGGTGGAAACCTTACATCTATCTTTTCTAAGGACGAAAGCCTATCCTCGGTTTGATCCTCATCACCAAATAGGTGAAAACCTAATATCTACTTCCTCTTAGGACGGAAGCCTGTGCTCAGTTCGATCCCAATCACCGAATAGGTGGAAACCTAACGTGTATTTTCACTGACAAGAACCTGTGCTCGGTTCAATCCCGATCACCAAACAGGTGGTAACCAAATCCCTATTTTTTCTGTAAGAACAGAATAAGTCTCTAAAAGAGGTGAAGTCCTTATCCCTGCTGTGCTTAAGGCAACTATGCTCGGTTGAGGCAAATCACCAACCAAGAGTAAATCTTAATTCGGTTTCATGATAGCTATAATTGAAAGAATAAAATATAGCAAAAATAATTTAACAACAATGCAAAAATTATTCATAAAAATAACCAAAGTAGATGTTCTGTCACCATATCATAAGTGACTAAGTAAACTAAAATAAACACAAATTAAAATAAAACCATTGTTCTTTCACCACGTCCCAATGACAAGAAGCAAACTAGCTAAAACAAAAAACAAAGGCAAGACAAAGTAAAGAGAAAGATAAAGTAAATGAATTAGGCAGGTTAAACACTTTTTCATGCATAAGCGGCAGGTTGGGTCTTTACGGCAGGCTAGGTTGATGCATCCCTGGCGGGCTAAGCAGCTGAGTATGGTAGAGTTTGGGCGGCTTGGCATATTGGGCACCAAAATCTGAAGGTGGCAATGAGACCATTTGTAACGCGGCATCAAGGTTGCTGGTGACTTCAAGATCAATTGACTCCGCATAGGAATCAATTCTTGCACCAACTCCTTCATGCTGGGAGTGTCCTTTTCATCTTCGGCATTGGAAGGATCCTAAACGGGAGGAAGAGGCCCTGAAAAAGGTATTTGCTCAGGATTCCTCAGCGGGGAATCATCAGGCACCCCCATAGCTTGACGTGCGGCCATCCATCCCTCCCCGACTCGTGCCTCCGTGCTTGGTAGACAATTGGTTCCACGGAATTCTCGGCGTTCGTGAAACCGGCGTTGTACCACTTGTCTTCGCAAGCTTCAAGGGCAGCTTTTAGATTTGTAATCTCGTCAACTTGCGCCAAGTTCAGACTTTTCATTTCAGCCAATTTGAGCTCCATTCTCCCTAGCTTCACCTCCATTTTTGTCAGCCTCTGCTCTGCCAGCATCCGAGCCTTCTAGGAAACCTGTGCTTTCTTCTCGATAGCCTCGGCAGCCTTGCCCTTGTCTTTCGCTGTGGCCACAACAACGTCCTTCAAAGCCTTCTCCTAGTCAACATCCTCAGCAGCCTCCTTCAATCGATCATCTATCACATAAGCCAATTGTGTGACCTGATAGCACAACAACAATAAACATGAGAAGAAAGGAAAAATGCAAGTGCATTCATGCAAGGAAGAAAGAGTAAAGTATATTACTGCTATTTTGTGCCACTGCAACTGGGCAACTAGAGACCCATTAGTGCTGCCCGAGAAAAAGTGCACATCCTCAGGCAGTTGAAGGCCCTGCGCAGGCTTTGGGTGATTCGGCCACCTTTGCCTTATGCCCAAATCCTGACACTAGCCGTCACAGAAGAGGCTCATTCCCAAGCTTGAAGATGGTCTGCCAACCCACTTCTGGCCGGGAAGAGGACGCCACATTAGACCCGACTTATGCGGTTGGTCGAGTGTCACCAGCAGGCTCTCGAATGACTATTCCCCTTAACGCTCGAGGAGGTGGAATTTTCGAAGGAGCATCCCTCGAGCCCCTGGGCGGTTGGTTGGTTGTGCGTTGCCTTTTCTGGGAGTGGGTAGGAGGAGGAGGAGGAGGGGGAGTCTGACTCCTACCTTGGGGTTATTGCTGTTGTGCCGCTGGACGGACGCCGGGCAAAAAACGATCAAGGGTCATTGTCCGTTTGACTACCATTTCATATTCACCTTGGTCGGCTTTCACTTCCGAAGAGTTTACTAACTCGGCTACTGCTTGCTCGACTGGTTGGATTTGGGCTTAGGGCTCTTCAATGGGTTTATGGATGGAGCGATTTTGGGAGACAGTATTTGTTGAACCATCCCTTACAAGTATTAATGACTCCGCCCTTGCTATCCAGGGGTCGAAATTCCGAGCTTCACCAACAGTCGGATTAGGGGGAAGAAGATTAGGATGCCACACGTCAATGTATGACAACAAAAGGTTGTCCACCAGTAAGGCTTGTCTGTAGGGCTGCCAATTGGAGTAAACTAGATTTCAACCAAGTATGAGATGGGATGCCCAAAGCTACCCGTCAGAATTCACAAATATCTCTGACCGGAACACGAAATTTAGATCTCTCACGTGCACTACTCTAACGCCCGGCTTAAACCTTTTGCTTTCTGCACCAAAATAATATGAAACTGGTTAGTGTCTGTTTAAACAAAATAAGCAAGGGTAAAACACTAGATTAAAAACAATTAAAAGTGCTCGGTACCAACCAACGTCAAGTGGCAAAATTGGGCAGGTGAGCTCGTCGGCAAGCCAATTGTCGCTCACTCGAACATATTCTCCCACTGAATTTCTATTAGAATCGGGAAGGCATGATATGAGCTGTACCCCTACATCCCTAACCTTTAAGTAGTAGTCAAATCTAATGTTGCCACATGAACTATACATAAAATTTATGTCATGGTGGTTTAGTTGTAGCCTGTATATCCAGTTTAATCTACTGACACAACTTACAACTGGGTAAAAATTAGGGGAAGTTGGTCTGGGCATAAACCACAAAACCCAAGGGTACCAAGTATGAGAGGGTCCACTAGAAATCTAACCCCTCCCTCTAAAATGGCCATCAAAGTAAAAAACACTATGTTAGAACCAAAGCGTCGCTAGAGAGCAGTGTTACCCTCGTGACAATAAGCAACATCTACATCTCCAGGAATATCATAGATGCTCTAAAATTAGCCAAGGACACTTCAGTAGAAAGAAGATGTGAATAACCCATTCTTAACTCTAGAGTGAGGGAAAAAATTGAAAAAGAGAAGGAAAGAGTAAAGAAACTTACTATGGGCTCTAGGAATTGGTGATCTTGGTCGAAAAATCTATGCACGGGAGGAGTATGCTCAGTAGAGAGAAAGTTGAAGGAGAGAAGAAGTAAAAAGTAGTATGAAGAATTAGAAGAAACTATTTATAGGGCTAAAGCATTTTATGAAAAAGAAGGGGTAAAATCTTTTTAAATTATTTTTCGTAACTCCCACACGAGTGGCCTCGGTTCACGAACCGTCAAGTCATGATTATGGTTAGATTTGACAGTCTGGCATAACGCTCCTTTTAAAAGGGAATTAATAACCGTCTTGTTCATTTAATGGCTGACGATTGGGCTTCTCAGGGAGTCTTTAGCACCTGTTAGATTGTCCTTGATTTGTTCTCGGTAGTCGGACACGAATAAAAAGGGGGCTATTATATGGGATACAATCCCAGGCCCACCGGGCCTTGGGCCTTGGCCCTAACATTATTTAGGATCAAAACTGAGCCCAAACCTCATAGTAAAACCATTTTGTTTCGAATGCATGATAGACAAGCCCATACCGGTCAATTATGACTTGATCGGGAATGTGCTTGCTCGGAGCGGCCATGCCCTCAGCAGCTCAGTATTGCTTTGGGGAGTATCGCTGCCAAGCAATCTTTTGGAGGCAAGAATTGATTCCAATGCCATTACCACTATTTCCAATGGAGCATATTCCTTGTCAGGAATAATCAAATTAGACGCCACCCACACGAGTGAGACCAAAAGCTAATCATAGGCATCCCACCAACCTCAAGCTATAAATAGGAGGAAGGAGTAAAGAGAAGGGGCTGTTAGTAACGTCCCAGTCAGTTTTAAGAAAGAAAAAAAAGAGTGTAAAGTCAGATTTTAATGGACCACATGTGCCCCCCACCTAACCCCACTCCCCACCACTCATTTTCACCCACCTCTCTTCTCTCTTGTTGGCCGTCTCTCTTTTTTCTTTCTTTCATTTTCTTTCTTTTCTCTTTACTTAAACACACACACTCACTTCCACACTCACCCACCGGACTCCATTCCAAATCACACCATCTCACCATAATTTTTCTGGCAAGATCACCAGAAAAATACTTAGGAACCCCTAAGCATCTTCATTCTTTTATTTAAGGTAAAAATTTCTATTCTTTTTGGTGGGTTTTACACTCTTGCTTCAGGTTATTTTTATCTAAGCTTTAATAATGATAGCCATGTGATTTATGAGCATTGGAAGTGATATTTATGTGTTTTCATGTATGGGTTTTGTATTGGTGGAATTATTTGATGAGTGGGTATATAATTTGTGCTAATGATGGCTACTTAAGGTTTATGTATGGTGAAAAATTTAGGGGTTTTAAGTTATAACATGTGATGGTTGGTAAATTTAATTTTTCCATTGCCATTGGGTTTATTTAAAGTTAGTTGAAGTCCTAAATCTCTTGTCTTGAAGGATATTTTGATTTTGCTTTCATAGGTCTCTTATGATGTAGTGTAAATTTTATGGAAGCTAGCCATAATGTTGGAGATGATATTAAATGGGTTAACTTTATAAATTGAAGTTTATGCCTTGTGAATCAATTTGTTGAGAAACTTTGGAAGTGGAATATATTATTATTGATGAGGTTAAATACTAGGCTTGCCTAATTAAGTGCTTATTTGGCAAATCCTAAATTGTAGCTAGATACAATTTCAAGCTCTATGCTTATTGTGATAGGTTTACTTGATATTGTTTAAGTTCTAGCTAATCTCCTTGGAGCTTGGAGAATTAGGATTTTGCGGTTGCGAGGTAAGTAGCTTTTTAATGGAAAAATAACCATGTTGCATAAATGTTATTTTTGGGTTAGACATGCTTTTGGAAACTATCTGTGGAAACTATATTTTCCTAAAAACTATTGTGTCGTAACCTTAATATATTTATGATTATATATGAAAATGCATCATATTTGGTATCACATTTGGGGAAATGCATGAATTGTTGATATGGAAAAATGAGCATCTTTTATTTAACCTTTGATAAGGAAATCATGGGTTTGAAAACCTTACAAACTTTGTGGAAGTTAGATTATTTAAGGCTTTCTTGAAATTACCCAGATATAAACTATGTATTTGAAAGTAATGTAACCTGTGAGCTTTATGTAGTTTTAGTTAGGGGTGTGCGCAGTTTGGTAAGTGTGGTTTTTGTCGAAATTTATTACCGAACCGATAGAGATCGGTTTTTTCATAATTGGAACCAATGCACACCTCCTAGGGTCAGTTTTCTGACCTATAGCGGTGCAGTTTTTTGCGGTCGGTTTGGTCGATTTGAAATATTTATAAAAAAAAACTGTTTTTTTTAATAATAAAAAAATTGGGCTTTCAAGCCCAATATCAATGTATTAACCTGTTCAACTGTTTTTTTATTTAGCAAGCCATCAAAAATCTAGTTACACATAAAACAGAAGCAAAAGAAAAGTCAAATAAATAAAAAAAAAAAGAAGTAAAAATGCAAATAATATTTTTCTACGTCCAGCCAACACACCTAACATATTCCAACTCATACTTATACCATAATTACTATTTACTCAATCAGACACTAACCATATACATTACTCAATCTCAATATATATAACCTAAACAACTATAAGCAGAATCGCCAAGTCAAAATCCCCAATAGTTACACAGTAGTTACACTAAGTGTCTCAAAATCCCCAAGTAAAAAAATATAAAAATAAAAACACAAAAATACTGAAAAAAAATATTGAAAATACTAAGCAATATTTTGAATCATTAGTGATTATAGCTCAAAATCTTTCTCAGTGAATGATTGAAGAGTGATAGCTCTCTCAGTCTCCCTCAAAATCAAATTGCTGGAAAAAAGAAAAAGAAAAAAAAGATGTCAATTCTCATGGACTTAGGAGTATAGAGAGAGAAGAAACGGGTTAATTGTTTGTGATTATGAAACTCACCGGCAGTGTTGCGGCGGACTGGCAGGGGGTGAGCACTGAGTAGCAGTAGCGGTAGCAAAGAGGCGAGAGAGAAAGAGAGGGTTCTGAGGTAGGTTACGTGAAAAGAACCATTTATATACTAGCTAAAATTTGTAACCCTAAAGTAAAACTACGTTGTTTTATTGGGTTTTTTTTATTTATTTTATAAATAGCCCTATTACATTGAAACATTCCATTTCATTAAGTCATATGTTAGGAAATAGATTCATAGCATCATCGTCTTTATTAGAAATTTAGAACTGCTGGACTCAGATCAGAAGAACTGGAGAAGCTGAGAAGTGGAGAATGATATACATACAGGTATCGGTTTGGTTCAGCATGTATCGGTTTAGGATTTTCAGCTCCGATCACCGCACCGCACCAACATCGAGATTCCCTTCGCACTCCGATTGCCAGCATCGGCTTCGTCGGTCGTTTTCAATGGCGATGCGGGACGATCGGCCCCGGTCGGTTAGATCGGTGCCGGTGACCTTCTGTCACCCCTAGTTTAGTACCATGCCATCTGTGATTACCCAGTAATCACCCGATTTGGTTTTCATAGTCTTTGTATAACGGAATCAAATCCAGGTCAGTGTCCTTTCACTTTGGATGACGCGTTCTTCCCTGCTGCCCATGGGGGAAGAGATTCTTTGATTGTGTGTGGGAGGCTACTGTCCATGGGGCCAAGAGACCACAAGCAAGAGAGGTCCTATTTGACGCGCTCTCTCTCTGCTGCCCATGGAGGGAGAAAAAAACCTTGAGGGTATGGGTGAGGCTGTTGTCCATGGGGCCAAGAGTCTACATACCATAGAGGACAATATTATGACAATTGTGAATGGGTGGATTTCCTGACTGGTCTATGTGGTAGTGTGGTATATTTGTGATAATTTACTGTATGTTAGATTTTATGGCTTTGAAAATTATATTGTTAGTGCTCACAGATTATGGTATATAGTTTCAAGATATTTACTTTGAGAAACTTTGTGTTTCATTACTTAATCATTCTTGTTATATTATTATTATTGAAGATGAAACTTGCATTTCCCCTACCCCCATTAATTATGTTGCTTACTGGGCTCTGTCTCATTCCATTATTTTATAAACTTTTCAGAGTAGGCAACAATCTTTTAAGAAAGTTTTTTTTTTTTTTTTTTGGGTGGCTAACAGTAGTTAGACTAACTACTGATGGAGGTTGAACTTTTGAAATGGAGATACTAGATGATGTACATCTTAGAATATGCTTGACTCATTCTTTGTATATTATAATGGTTGTAACGTTATTCCCACTGATGGGACAAGCTGATGATATGTAATTATTTATTTAGACCTCTATTCTTTTGTGACCAATGATCCTTGTAATTATTGCTTAGAGCTCTGACTTACTTTGAGAGTATATTCAATGGAATTATTATGATAATTATTAATGTTGGTGCTTGATAGGATTTATGTGGGTTGAATTGTCAAAAAGGAAAAAAAATGTACAGGTACTTGAGGTGTCTTTCTCATGCATGACATTGTTGATTCTGGGTAAGAAACGGAGAGTGATAGAGAGAGTGTACTATCTAAAAAGAGGATCTCAAAGAGATGAAAAGGCACGTTCGTGAGAATTGAGAGGTGTAAGATACTTGGTAGGGAACTACCCTTAGTAGGAAACTCTAAACCCACCTTACAAATAAGTTGTGAGCCTAATTCTAAGCCTGGTCCATTAAGTATGATTTGGGTAACATATGTTATTTCACTTTAATGTGACAAAAGAGTTGCAAACGGCCCAAGTTTTTACTAAACAGAAAGGAGGTTTCAGTGAAGACAGAGAATGCGGAGTAGATCTTGGATCTTATGTATCATGCTTGGTTGATGACTTGATGGTACTAGGTAGATGAGGACCCATAAAATTTACATTCACATTAAAATGGAAAAGTCGTTTACCATTCTTACAACTATTTTGGTAGAAGAAGCCAATGATCGATATTTGTACCATTGCGAATCAAGCAAGCAGGGCAATTAGAGTTTGCTCATGAAATTATATATCTATTGTATTGTATTGTCTTGTCTTTTTTTTTTTTTTTTTGGATGGGTTATTGTCTTGTCATTTGTTTTGGCAACAACAAATCATTTTAATCTTATCACCAATTTTTAGCCCACGATCACACACACGTACAAGTACGAGTTTGGAGTCTAAATCCAAAGTGGAAAGTGTGTAACTTGGAGAGTGAAAAACGGCCCACTTCTCGCCTCAAAAACCCACCAATCAAATACCTCTACGTGACCCACAATCACAACCATCCCGCCTTTACAAATCTAAATCCAAAATTGAAATTCAAATACAATCTCAAAATCCCTCTTAAAAGTCTTTAATCTCTCTTACAAAGTACACAAACAAAACAGTTTTTTTTCCCCCCTTACTCCAGAAGACTTTCAGAAATGGCGAAATCAAGCAAGGACAACAAAAACAAAGCCACCAATTCACAGTCCAACTGGACCCTCCATCCTCCATACTTTGAGGTCCCTTAAAATCCCTTTTAATTTTTTCTTTTTAAATTTTATTTTTGAACAATAATTTTGATGCTTACTTTTGTTGTTTTTTGTTTGGTAGATGATAAGCGAGGCAATATCAACACTAAAGGACCGGACAGGGTCGAGCCAACAAGCGATAGCGAAGTTCATAGATGACAAGTACAAGAAAGAGTTGCCACAAAACTTCAAGAAAGTCTTATCCGTGCAGTTGAAGAAGTTTGTCAAGTCTGAGAGGCTTGTGAAAATCAAGAACTCTTTCAAGTTGGCTGTGAAAGAGACCCAGAAAAAGAAGGGCAAAGATAACGCTAAGAAGGCCGTGACGCCCAAGGAAAATGAGGCCAAGAAGATTTCAGAGAAGGGGTTGAAGACCAAGAGGCTCAATCAGGTTAAGACCCCAGAGAAGAAGAAAAAGAAGGCGGTGGCGGGTACGAAGAAGATGAAGCGGTTGAGTCAGGTTAAGACTCCAGAGGGATTGAAGAAGAAGAAGAACTTGACACCAATGAAGAGGAAGAGTGCTTCAAAGAACTAGCTAGTGTTGTTCTTGAATAGTGGTAGTAGTAGTAGTAGTAGTATTTATTAAGATTTAAGATAGAAAATGCTGTATTGTTTAACTTCGTTGCTACCTAGGTGCTATATCGTATATACTCCCATGTGGTATTGCTTAAGTTTTCATGTGGTCCATTGGATATGGTTGTGGAATGTGGTTTGTGTTTGTAGTTGATGTTGAATGATAAATGGAATTTATGTTTGTAGTTAATGTGGAATGTGGTTTGTGTTTGTAGTTGATGTTGAATGACTAAAAACAAAATTGCTTTCTCAATCTAGTTTAGTGTGAATTTAGCATGGGTTGGGTTATGTATAGGTTATTCAACCCAATATTTTCTGAGTTAAGAAATCTCTTACTCAACCCAATCCATTATACTTCTTTCTAAAATCTAATTCAACCCAACTCGCACGGATTGAGTTGATTTGAATCATTTGAGTTGGGATCATTTTAAAATATAGGTTTTCATTAAACTATTTAAGTATATTATTCAATAAATAATTACAATTTACACAAATGAGTACTGGTTTCTAATATTATTAAATTAAATTTAACATGCCAAAATATCAAATTAACAAATTTAAACTAAGTCTCAAAAATTCAAAATACATCCATTCACAATTTAATATACATACATACATATATATATATATATATATATATATATATATTTTATGTTAGATTGAGTTATTTGGGTTGGAATTTTGCCAACTTGAACCCAACTCAAACCAAATTACAAATAAAAATTTTCATCCCATCAACCCAAAAAACAAATAGTCCAACATCTGGTCGAAATAAATTAAGTCAACTCATCATGTTGATAAGTTGAAGGCATATTTCTAAGTGTGATTTTCTTTACGCGCTTGATTTTGAATAATTTTGTTGCCCATAGTTTTTTTTTTTTTTTTTTTGCTGCTCAATTGGCTTTTGCTTTAAATGCAGTTCACATTTTCCTATTGCACCTTGTTGACAATAGAGATGCTTGGCCATCTTGGTTGTTATCAGCTTATAAAACATGAATTGATTGCTTAGCAATTATGACTGGCATTTTATTAAAGTAGGAGAGAATTTGGTTAACACCGAAAGATAATGGGGTTCAATTAAATGTGAAAATAACCTGTACATGGGAATTGGGGTTGGCGAGGATCTTTTATTACGAATTTTGCCATCATACCTATTTTTCCTTTCCCTGGGTGACTTTCAAGCTAGGGAACCCCTGTATTTTCATTGTTTCTAGACACTAGAGGTCTGTTTAAATATCGCCTGTTTGTTAAAAATTAAAATCTTATGGCTTAAAACACTGTAATAAAATAATTTTTAAATGTGTAAATAGTGCTGTAAGACCTAAATTTACCTTAAAATTTAGGTTTTGTTGAGTTTGGTGATCCCATGAACAGTGCCGTGGGACCCCAAAAAAACACAAAACACAACTGAAATATAATTTCAATGCTGGGCAAACGCACACTTATGCTACTCTTAATTAGCTTTCATTACACGGAATGGAATTCAACTTCAAAATGCCATAATGCACCTCTTTGCTTTATTTTGCTCTCTTTTAATACGTTCGGTAGAATTTATATTTATTGTAAAATTTAAATCTCAAATCTTTTATTCGACAGTTAAAAAGCTTATTAGTTAAATAACTTAAACTAATTGGAATCCACTGCATCTCTTTTTTTTAAATTGATTAGGCAAAGAGCAACCTGAAAAAGAGGTACCATCAGTGGTGACTCCAGGAATTTTGTCCAGGGTGTTCCTATTTCACTTTGAAAAATTTTTGGGTCATTTTGGTCTATTTTGGGTGTTTTGGGACATTTCGGTAAATACCGGCCGAAATTCAAAATTTGGCAAGCATGACGTTTGTACTTAAAAAAAAAAATTCTTAAAACCAAAACAAATTTGCATTCTATACACCGAAAAACCTCAAAAGGAAAAAAAATAAAAAGAAAAGAAATTAATGAACAAAGATACCGGTACAATAAACTATAAGTTCATTTGAAATATTAATAAAATTATTAATTATTGTTGTTTAGTTGTTTCATAAATTTGTTTGTCTTTAATAAACTATAATTTGTTGTATTATTGTTTTATTAATTATTGAATTATTAATTGTTGTTTAGCCTAACATAATTTAATTTGTTTGTCTTTTATAATGTATTAGTTAATTAAATTATTAATTATTAGTGTTTAGTTGCTTCATTCATTTTTTTTACTAACTATTAGAAGTCTAGCACACACTCCACTGTGCGTTAGCATACACCTCATGTGTGCACACACCCCTGCCTCTACATGCCTTTTAGTTCAAAATTTGTTTGATATAAAATTTTTGAGGGTGTTCCTAATATTGCTTGAGGGTGTTCCTATTTTTTTTTTTTAAGGGTAAACAAATAAAAAAATTAAATTATTATATATAAAAAAAAAAAATTCAAGCCAGGGTGTTCCTAGGAACACCCTGGCGTCTGAGTGGCGTCGCCAGTGGGTACCATTCATCCACACAAAAGAATTAATTGATGGCGATTTAAGAAGTATAGCAATTTTTCTTTAAAGGTATTGCAATTTATTAATGTTTCTGCCGAGGGAAGCATGCCTAGATCTCAAACTCCCAACCTCTTAACGTTAACGCGTCCTCATCAATTTTGGGTACCACTATCTTCGGCACAAACCACAACCTTATGGGATGTGGGCCACACCGACCTATGCATAATGCATTCCCCCTTTTAGAGAGTCACCACCAATTCTCAGATAAATGTAAATGGAACATGCTTTAAAAAAGAGAGCCGAAAAAAAAAAAAAAAGAAGAAGAAGAGGCGAGTTATGCATTTGGGAAAAAGGCCAATGGCAATCCTAACAGAAAAGCTAAAACCAAAATCATAAGCAAAACCAAAGTGAAGCCTTGAAAATCAATTCCAACCGCATCTACAAAATAGGCAAATTTTATTGCTCATCTACAGTCACTCTCTTTGTGTGGAGAGTAAGAGTAGTGTAGATGAGGAAAACAATTTGTTAGCTTAAAAAAGTTGATAGGCAAAAGAGAAAAATAATTGTTTACTCTTCGAATAGTACCAAGATATGGCTAAGATACTGACCTTAGTTTAATACTGATCCACCATGATGATAAAGGCACGGAGCTAGTTGAATTGATTGCAAAATATATATATGGTCCATCCTGCTTAAGATGCAGGCAATTTTTCTTCTAAAAAAAATTACAGTCAATTTCTTTTACTTTTTTCCTTTTAAGTACGAAAATAAGATAGGCAGTAATTAAAAATTTTAAATACCAAACTCATAAAAAGACTTATTATAACTTCTAAACTACTTTAGGCACTTATTTAATAACATTTGCTTCATCATACTTTTTGGTAATTTGGTTAAAGATATTGTAGGGGCGGGTATTGAGTCCGAAGCCCAAGAAGTGACTAGATTAGGGCCCAAAAAGTCCAACACAATGAATTTGTAGAAAATTGGCTTAAAAATTAGGCTTCAATGGATTGAGCAACGCGCACAAGGGTTTAGGGACAATAAGAAAACAAAGAAAATTTAAGTTGTGTGCAAAGAAAATCCCTTTTCGGCAAAGTCCGAGGAGAGTAGTTCTTGAATATATTTCTTCAGACTTGATTACAATTTCAATTCTTAGTTGCTACTAAGGTTGTCAAAATCGGGATCCTACATAGGATTGTTGAAGGTAGGAGGGATCTTAGATCATAGAATCGGATCATGAATCGTAAGATCCTACACATTTTTAGATTTAAAGCAAAAAACACATTGATAATGGCTTTGTATGTTGAATAATCATATAAATTATAAATACATCCATAAAAAAAACTTAGATTTACATCATATGATGTAATTTGAATGTCATACATCCCTAAGTCTATATTAACGAAACAAATATATTTAAGTTTAGACCTAATGTATCTAAAAAGTTCAATAAATGTTTAATTAGCAACCAAATACCAAAATATTTATCAAAACATATGGAAAATATTTTCCAAATTCTAAGTTCCAAGTTCCAAGTTTGAAATCCAAAATAAGTTATCAAATAGAAACTAGCTAACTACAATATGAAATCCAAAAGCAAGATAAATATTTAGGTGAAGTGAATATTTAATTATTCTCATTCTAAAGTTCTTATAGTCACCGTCCTAAATTCCTAATCATCATCATCCATTTCATTATCTATGTAGACATTATATATTTGTATACTAGAGCTGCAAAATACATCAAAATACAATTTCACACTTAACTATTCAAGTTATACCACTCAGCAACAATTAAAGAGTATGCTCAAAAAATCAATCAATCAATATACAAATACAACCATAACTGATAAAATTATATATAAAAAAATAATTTAGTAATATTAGAACACAAATTAGTATATTGATCAAACAAATTTAACAATAGTATAGCTTAAAAGGCAGCAAAGCCAACATCAAAATTTTCATTTAGAAATGATGAAGCGTTTCTTCATTTTGATTATAAGTGAACTAGAATCTAGAAAACATTTGCTTAGGTTAACATAATTTTATAAAATAAAGAATAAAAAGTCATACTATCACAACATGAAAAAATAAAAACCCTTAAAGTTTCATCAAAACAAAAAATTTATCCCATAAAAAAAACTAAAAATTTATGTTTTTAATAGGATCAGTAGGATCCTACACGATCCTATACGATCCTACCATTTTTACGATCATAGTGCGATTCTAAACATTTTGGTGTAGTGGGAACGTAAAATCGTGCGATCCTACGATTCAAATCGCGATTTTGAAAACTTGCTACAGTATCCTTTTCTCCCATTTTTCAATGATCCTCCCCCTAGAAGATCTTTTACATTATATAGCCTCTTTCAGCTGATCTTGGCCTTCCACTTGTTGATCGTACAGGCCGTTATTCGAGTGGTTATCCCATCAGATGCCCTTCCCAGGTCTTTTGTGAGTTACAGCAACCAATGCAGCACCATTCAGGGGTCTTCTTTACATAAATGAGCCAGTGGGTTTGGTGGGGTGCATTAAATGTGGTGCAACCATCTTTTCAGTCATGTCAGGGTTTATCCCCATCTCTGAAGTTCTTCCTCTACAATGAGACCTCCTCTAGTGATGTGCCATCGATGTGGCCATGGCTCACCTCCCTGGCCTTGCCATCCAAGGATATGGCCTTCTCGGAACTGCACTGGCCTTCTCGACATCAAGTATGACACGAGGCACTATTACCATATTAAATTTCTGTACTTCACAGATATAATTGTATATTTGAAGTTCTTTCTTACTTTAAATAATTAAACTAAAATTTTTTTAAAAGCACTTTAAAAAAATTAACAACCAAAATATTTTTAACTATAAATAATTTATAGCTAATAATATTTAGTAAATATATCTAATTTTTTAAAATAATTTTTAATTGTAAAATGATACTGACACTTCAAAATTTATTCTTCATATTCAAAAAACAATTTAAAAAATTATTTATTGAATGTTAAGCTTAATGGACCTAAAGAACATGTCATTTAACCATCTTCACCATTCACCAACACTAGCGTATAACCAATGCATATGCACAATACAATTAAAAACAATTACAATCACCCTCATATAAGGGTTCAATTATACATAATGTAAGAGTTACCCATTTTTGTAAGCCATAGATACATACTTGAGTCTTACTCTCTCTCTCCTTTTATTTTTTATTTTTATATACACATGAATTTACTCTTTTTTCATTTTTTATTGGGATTTTTTATGGTTTATTTATATTAATTATATTCTTCGTCTTTTGCACAACATTAACTCACCTAGAACAAAATGTTTTTAAAAAATTAGATAGGATAGATGACACAAAATTAGACAACAATTAGAATCTAATTTAGAATTTAATTGGATATTCTCCCAGCTTTGACTTTAAATATATAATAGTATATAACTCGTGCATATACACGGTATAATAAAAAACAATTACAATTGCACGCATATATAGATTCAAATTATACCTAGTGTAAGAGTTACACAATTTTTTAAATCATAAATGAGTTTTACTCTCTCTCTCTCTCTCTCTCTCTCTCTCTCTCTCATTATATTTTTTTAGTTTCTTTCATATACACATGAGCTTACCTTTTTTTTTATTGAGTTTTTATGGTTTATTTATATTAGACTCTTCATCTGTTGCACAACAATAACTCACCTAGAACAAAATTTAATTTAAAAAAAAAAAACTTCAATAGGACACGTGGGGCAAATTGGACAACAATTAAAATCTAATTTAGAATCTAATTGGATTTTCTCTTAATTTTGGTTTTAATTATATATATACTAGCTTTTCTATTTTTTTGAGAAAAATTAATAATTTGCATTCATTATAATTTGAGATTACAATATTTTTCAACTTTCACCAAAGAAAGCCACTTTAAGTCTGCTTCTTGAGATGTTTCCTCATATTCTTGTATTTGTGGCTTTTCATTTCCTCTTCCTTTTCTTCTTCTTCTTCTCACCCTGTCTGCCTACACAATCCTTGAATCGTCCATGCTATACTTTAGTTTGCTATATACTTATTAAAAAAAATTACTTAAAAAAAACACAATCCTTGAATCATGCATGCTATACTTTAGTTTGCTATATACTTATTTAAAAAATAATATAAAAAAAATAAAAAAACTTTAGTTTGCTATATATTGAGATATTCTATAAGACTTTGAAATCTACTGAACAATTCAAAATGATTTGAGACATCAAAACTTCCAAACTTTTAAACCCAAATTCAATAGAGTATACAATCCATATAATATAATCAGAGTAAATCAAAGGCATGAAATATTGTTGGGTTCTAAGACTTTAGGTTCAAATGTATTAGAACTTCATTTTATAATGTTGGCAAACTATGATCAAAACGTTTAGTCTTGTTTTAGTCTTACTCAAAGTATGTTTAAGTGTAAAAGTTGGAATCGAGGTCACTACAGGATTTACTGTGTAAATCTGCCTGATTCGATCGATCAAAAATTAAATTTGATCGATCGAAGCTCGTGCAAATTGTTTTTCTACAGAATTTTCCAACTCATCCCAAGCCCGGTTTGACGTGTAGGGTTTTATGTTTTGTCTTAAGTACAAAAGAAAAAACCCTAGCCACGTTTTAAGGTTGCTCTTTATGCTGTGTGTGTGAATCTCTTGTGAGATCTAGAGGTGTTTGCCTTCACATACACTTAGGGTTATCAAGATCTAGATTGATGTCAAGAGCTTGGTGATCAATTCAGTTGCAGATTCAAGAGTTTAAAGATATACAAGCGAGAGTGTCTGTGCTTGCTGGGAATCCAAGAAAGAAGTAGTCCGTGGACTCGGAGCTGTCACGTGGTCGTAGTAGTAAGTTTCCCACTCGAGGCAGCAATAGGATGTTAGTGGTCTAAGTCGCTATTGTGTAAACCTCAATTCTTTCATAGTGGATTTATTTTACCTTGAGAATAGCTAGGTTAAATCCTCCCTAGATTTTTTACTGGTTTGGTTTTCTTGGGTTATCATATCATTGTGTTAATTATTTTCCACACTTGTGAATGATATGATTTATATTTGTTAACCTAGATCTGCATAATTTACCTAAGTTAATCACTTGGCTAAATAACTAGGTTAATCTGGTTGTGTTTTAAGGGGTCTAAAAACCGTACAAATATGATGCACAAATATTAAAAAAAAGGCAAAAATGCAAAATTGGCCCTCTAACTTTTCAGTCTTTTTCATTTCAGCCCTCTAACTTTCAGTTTTGTCATTTCAGTCCTCTAACTTTCAATTGCTATCAATTTGGTACTCCGTTAAACCCCAGTTATGTCCTGCCGTTAATTGAGCCAAAACGACATCGTTTTGGCTCTTTTTTTTTTAATAAATTTTGAAATTTAAAGAAAAATTAAAAAAAAACTGATATTAAAAAAAAAGAAAAAAAACATTTAGGGGTTCGTCATTCCCCTTACCTGAAATCAAAACCAAGGAATCATTCCACACCCAAATCCATAACTTAGAGAAATTGGGAAAACGATTAAGCAAACCCAGTTTAGTTCTAAAAAACTGTCACTAATTAGCACAAACATTCATAAACCTATACTCAAATTATCAAATCCAGTGACCAAAACATACATATATATTCAATGACTTTCACCATAGCAATCCAACAGAGAAATAAAAAAATGAAACAAAACTCAGATTGCATTACCGGAGTCCGATGAACGTTGAGTCGAAGCTTAACGAAACCCATTAATGGCCGGGAATGCCGCTTCATCATCTCGGCCTAGATTTTGGCCTTCGACATCTTCAACAAATCAGAAGGCTGCAAATCAAAGTGACTAGAGGGTGTGGATTTCTTGCCCCACTCCTTCCAGGCCTCGTCCTCCTGGTCAACGACATCGTCAAGATCATCCGTTATGTGGATGCTTTGCTTCACCACCGCTTCAGTTTCTCAAACCGGTTTAAGGTTTTGAGAAAGGAGGAGGAAGAGGAGAATGGTTATGTATTTCGCATACTCTCTCTCTCTCTCTCTCTCTCTCTCTCTCTCTCTCTCTCTCTCTCTCTCTCTCTCTCTCTCTCTCTCTCTCTCTCTCTCTCTCTCTCTCTCTCTCAATGTTTCTTTGGTTTGATTTCAGGGGAAAGGGAACAACTCATCGTTCCCCTTAAATGTTTTCTTTTTATTTCTTTTTTCTTTTCTTTTTTACATTTTTTTCTTTTTTTTCCTTCTAATTCCAAATTTTTTTTTAAAAAAAAAAGAAAAGGAAAACGACATCGTTTCAGTGACATTAATGGCAGCCATTTAACGGAATCCTGCATTGACAAAAATTGAAAGTTAGATGACTGAATTGACAAAACTGAAAGTTAAAGGACTGAAATGAAAAGCGCTAAAAGTTAGAAGGTCGGTTTTGCATTTTTGCCTAAAAACAATTTCTCCTACATTCGTGTATATCGTGCAGAGTGAGTGTTGAAACAAGCAACATAGTGTTCTATATTTTAAGCACATCTTATATTCTCAATAAAATACGAACAATCAAAATGAACCACAAAATATTATCCAAACTACAACATGTCTCCAATTGGTGGTAGCAATAAATTTTATCTTGTTGTAGCCACATTAAATTCTTTTGGTGAAATTCCCATTCCCTTGTTCCCTTGAAAACTTAGTTGATGAAACACCATGTTCTATGAATTCCCACACATTCAAACTAAAAATGTAAATTACCAAATCCAATGAATATAATAGATATAGAAATCTAAACAACATATTGGGGGGGGGGGGGGGGGGAAGTACTCATCCAATGGGACAATTTATGGAACAACTTTTGGGCTTCTTCAATTACAATAGCAAGTAGTAATCTAAAGAACCAATAACAACATGAAAATAAAAAACAAATGAGAAATTACATATCTATTCACAAAATGTACCTATAAAAATCCATCACTATAACAAAAAGAAAACAGAAAAGCACTATCATACTCTAAGAGAGAATAGTAGAATACACTTCCTTGCAAACCGCTTTTACTCAATCTCCACCACCACTTTTCTCTTCTTTTTCTTTTTCAGCCTAGAAGAACATTTAGAAACTTTCAGCCTGGAACGATCTTTCAAGAAAGCATCAATAAATAATGATGACGACACTAATTAGAAGTAAGCAAGATTGAATTGGTTACTTTACATTTAATCCTAAAAGAACAAATTACATTTCCATTAAAGTCAATATTAAATGACACAGCAACAAAACCATTTATTTAAACCCAAAAATATATATGATAATCCAGATTAATCCAAGTTTTCCTTTCATTTTTTTGTTTTTTGTTTAATTGAAAAATAAAATTCCTTTCCTTTCCCATAATTCCTAGCAACTGAACGTGAATAAAATTAGTGACATTGGAATGACAGCAAAGAAGAGGACCTTTTTTAAAGCAGTGTCTAACAATATGAGGCAAATTGGATTAGTCAGCCATAGCCAAACATGCCACCCTTTTGAATTTTAATCCTCCACATTCATTGAAAATCAAAAACTCCGGAAAAAATACATATAAGAAACAAGGCACCAAAACAGATTTAAGAAACATCAGTTTTTGAATTTAGAGACAGTTATTGAGTTACATTGGCCATTTGATCAGAGGCAGACTCTATGTGACCACTCTAACTTGGAAAAAAAAACAATTATTGTATAAATTTTAAAAACTTATGATTTTTTTATCCTTAAAAAAACTTTGTGACCACCCTAAATTTTTTTTAGGCCGAACATAATTAAATTTTGGACAAAATTTGGCAACAAACGTAGTTGTAAACTAAGGCTACAAATCTTACTACAAAAAAATCGTACTACAACGGTGTTTTTTTCCCGACGCTTTTCAAAACTGCTGTAATAGATTAACCTATAGCAACACTTTTAGAAACCATTGGTATAGGACACCCTATTACAGCATTTCAACACCAGCGCTTCATAAATCGTTGCAATAGGAGACCTATAGCAGTAGTTTCCAAAACCGCTGGTATAGGAAGCCCTATTGCAGCATTTTCAAACCGCCGCTATAGGTCAGAATTACCGATTTTTTTTATAATTATTTTCTTATTCGAAAAGATCCTATCCCAGCGCTTTAAAAGCGCTGTAATAGGTCAACCCTATCCCAGCGCTCTCGAAAGCACTGGAATAGGGTTATTCCATTCCCTTATGGGAGATCTATCCCGGCGCTTTAAAAAGCGCTGGAATAAGATTAACCTATCCTAGCGCTGGAATAGGATTACTCAATTCCCTTATAGGGGAGACCTATCCCAGGGCTTTTAAAAGTGCTGGAATAGGGTTAACCTATCCTAGCGCTGGTAAAAGCGCTAGAATAGGGTTTCTTCATTCCCTTGTGGGAGAGACCTATCCCGGTGCTTTTAAAGGTGTTGGAATAGGGTTTCTTCATTCCATTATAGGGGAGACCTATCTTGATGCTTTTGAAAGCGCTGGAATAGGGTTTATCCCACAAGAAATGACCAATACCCCCTAAAGCTTAAGCAATGACCAAAGTACCCCCCCAAAACATCAAAAAGACCAAAATACCCTCAATTACTTGAATAAGACCAAATTACCCTCATAAATCGAAAAAGTGACCAAAATGCCCCAGTAAACACAAAAAATGTCCAAAACACCCCTGATACCTAAAAAATGTCCTCAATATTTTTTTTATTGAATGTGAATTTTAACAAATTTACCATTTAATTACATTTTCTTCTTAAATCCTCCATACTTGCAAAATTTCAAGAAGATAAAAAATCAATAGCTATGTCGTCAATCAAATATTTAAATTTTGAGTTTTTGTAGTCTAAATTATACATAAAAATAATTTTACGGATCGAATGGTAAATAACATCCGATTGGCATGAAATTTAGACATGTTTAAGAACATAGAGAATATGCAATTCATCGATTAGATTTTTAAAATATATAACAATATTAATTTATTTAGTGAGGGTAACTACAACTGAGTTTGTAGCCAAATTTTGTTCTTAAACTTTGGTCTCTTAACAATATATTAGGTCCTTATAAAAAGAAAAATTCAAGAAAAATTTTATTTAACTAAATTTTTGAAGAAATGTGGCTTCAACATTGATAAGGAGACTATTAGGTAGCAATTTCAAAATAAAAAATTTGTAGAAGGAAATTGTAAGATTTCATGTACTTGTGTGTGTGTGGATGGGTGTGTGTGTGTATGAAGTTCTCTGTTTATTAGATTTTGTATAATTTAAGTTTCTTAATGCCACCCTCAAAAAAATTCCTAGAACTGTCACTGCATTTGATGGGGAGGACTAAGGAATGAGGGAAAAATTAAAGAGAGGGTTGAAGAAGAAAGGAGACGTGAGTTGAAGAAATTAATAGATGCATGAGTGTGTTTTTTAGGGGCTATTTGGTCGTGGGAGGTTTTTATGGTAGTGGTCCTAGTCCATTTAGAGATATACTTTTACGAAGCGGTCCTCAAGTTTTTGTATTTGTTTAAACTTAGGATGTAAAGGTATTTTTTAACCACAGAAATGAGGATTCCAAACAAAGGAAGTTCCTTAAATAGTAGTATAGATAAACATGAAATTCGAATAAAAATTAGTGACATTGAGTAACGAACCTTGTTCTCTGTAGGCATCCCTTTGATTTTGCTTAACTATATTAATTTTCAACCCCTTCAATTCTTTTTGTAACTACAATATAATTATATAAAATGCTAAATTGGTGTAATTATATATAAAAAAAAATAATGGTAAAAGTTTTATAAATATATTATATAAAACTTACCATCATTAACATCAGAATTTATATGACTTGGTCCAGCCTCAAAGTCATTTGCCATTATGGTTGGATGGGTTGGAAGGAGACCTAAATTTAATATAAACATTAAGTTAGCATAGCCGTTGACATTGACATACAACTAACCTACCACAAACAATAGATTTTCTCAAAATAATAACATTCCAAGCAATGAAGAATGTTTAAAGATACAAAACTATAATCTCACCATTGGCTTCTTACACAGCACTTTGCTCAACTAGCATATTGTGTGCCAAGTTACAGATATGTGTAAGCCGACAACTTCATCCAACCTCATGATTAGGTGGTCTTAGTGATGAGTTTGTTGATGTTGAATTAGAATGCACAACATCTTCATTTAAATTTATTGGGCTTCCCACTAAAATGTGATCACCACCCAAAGTTTGTTGTCTTTGTCTTGAGTAATTGCACGACGTCTTGCCAATCAAATAATTTTGCTTTCATTGTCTTCTCTTTGTCTTCTTAGGCGAGCATAATATTTTTATCATTCTCGAAGTTCTACGTCATCGGTATTCACCATCGTTGTATTTGGTGAATTCATTTCTACATAAAATTAAATTATATTTATAGTGGTCATTGTACATACATACACATTAAGCAATAGATCTTTCCTTGCCACAAATGGGGTGTATTAAAACCTTAAAAAATTGAACTAATTTTGAACAAATCACATGTAAATTGTAATAATATGTGCAATTGTTTCTTAAAATCATTAAATTATTCTTTTAGGTTGAAGTTTTAAGAATATATTTAGATTTAGGTAATGAATTGTTAGATCAATGTGACCAAAATGTCTAAATTTTATTTTCCAAACTTATTTCTACCTAAAATTAGATTAAATTTGCCAAACTCATTGACACACTTTAAAACAAAATCATGCCTTTTTGTAAGGCCAAGTTCAAGTTCTAGTTAGCCAGTGAAATTTGGTTACCCATTGGAGTTAATACTAATATATTATATTGCTTTTTTCATTTTTTTTTTTTAATGTAGAATTCTGTAGTTATATTCAAATTTAAGTCCAGGTTAGTCCTGTCCATTTTACAGTCCCAAATAATAAGCGTGGTAGAGTGCAAGGCCAATTGAATCGTATCTACCATCTAAAATATAAAATATGCTTAAATAATAATAGTATTACTAAGTTAAAATTGTTAAAACCCATATCTATTCCTTTTTATTATTAGTACTGAATTCAGTCCAATATTTGAGAATTCTTCATTTTGAAATGATTCATTTATCCAAACTTTTCTTTACATCTCTTTCCTCAATTGTTTCTTTTTTTTTTTAAGAGAAAATTTTGATTTATTTATGGGAGTTATCTACTTATCTTTAATCCTAACATTTAGCCACTTACTACACATCCATAACAAAAGTTAAAAAGAGCTACAATTCAGGTTTTAACAACTACCTTTAAAAACAAGAAACTGTATGTAACATTTTTTGAGAGTCCTAAACTAGTGTATATGATAGTCCTAAACTAGTGTAGCCGCTTAGGTCACATCCATAATAAAACAAAGTACAAAATTTTAATAGTTTTTATTTATTTTTGTTACGGTAAAAGGCTCACATTTTTTTGTGTTAGGTTTTTTTTTGGTCTTTTATTTTTGATAAATGAAAAGCATCCAAGATTCATGTCTATTTTTGTTTGGGTGCTGTTGTTGTTTTAATTTTATTTTATTTATGGCAGTTAACAATTTTTGTTTAAACCTAAAATATAGTGCTTTAATCCTAAAATTTAGCCATTTACTACACATCTATAATTTTAAGATTTAGCAACTACTTTTTTTTCTTTTCTTTTTTTACAGTAAAAGGCTCACATTTTTTTGTTTTAGGTTTTTTTTTTTGGTTGAAGGAAAGTCTATAGGATGCTAAATCCAAGTTTTGTTGTTGTTGTTGTTTATTTTATTTTTAATTTTATTTATGGCCTTTATCATTTTTTGTTTAATCCTAAAATGTAGTTTTTTAATCCTAAAATTTAGCCACTTACTACATAAATTTAAAATTTTTCTTTTTTTCTAACGAAAAAAGGTTCACATTTTTTTTTTGTTAAAGGAAAGGCTCCGAGATCCATGTTTTTTTTTTGTTGGTGTTGTTGTTAAAAAAAAAAAACAAAATTTAATAATAGATATCAATTTTTGTTTAATCCTAAAAGTTAGCCACTTACTAGGGGTGGCAATTCGTGTTCGCGGGTCAGGTTCATGTCGTATCAAGCCATAAGTATTCGACTCTATGAGTTGACTCGAACCCGACCTGTTTAGTAAACATGTCAGAAATCCTCAACCTAAACACGACCTATTTAATAAACTGGTCGACCAAACACGACATGTTTAACTTGTTTAATTAAAAATTCATGTAAAGATCAATACAAATGACCTATTTAATAATCTATTTGATTAATAGGTCATACCTAACCTATATAATTTTTATCAATTTCCATATATCTAAAATTAAAATACAATTACAATCATAAATATAGTAATAAACATATAAAAACAACTATAAATTAAGCAATAATATCAAGATAACTAATAACTTTTTAAGCTAAATTGGTCAAACGGATTAGACATGTTTGCATGTTGAACACGAACACAACCCATTTATCAAACAGGTTAGCTATGTCAACCTGAATATAACCCAAACCTGTTTAGCCTCAACCCATGACCTATTTATAAACCGGTTAGTCGTGTCGAGTTTGCAGGCCATGTCAGATTTTGCCACCCCTACTTACTATACATCCATAACAAAAGTTAACAAGAGCTTAAATTTTAAATTTACCAACTACCTTTAAAACCGAGAAAAGGTACATAACATTTTTTATGGAGTAGTAAATTAATAATTATAAAAAAATGTAAATTGAATTTCACATAAAATTATACAAATGATAAATATAGTTTTTGTTACAAAAGAAATTTTTTTACAACAATTTTTTAGATAACAACCACTTCATACAATAATTCTTGTAAAATCTCTCACCCGAACTTATCTAATATTTCATTCCAATGCCTCCTCAATGAAATCCAATAAATTTGTGCATACATCAACCTGAGAGAGATAAAAGAATTGGGGTTAAACCAATTTAAAAAAAAAAAAAAAAAGTGGAAACTTTAATCAACAAACCAAGTAGCTACCGTGCGTGTTATTAAAGATATAGTGTAGGTTTGTTAGAGTTTGTGTTTGATTTAAATTGGGAAACCAAGTAGCAGCGTAATCCCCTAAAAAAAGTAACATAAATTCCTATAAAAAAAAAAGTAGCATATATTCCGAAAAAAAAAGTAGAGTTTGTGTTTGATTGCGGGCTTAAACAAAAAGAAAAAACCCTTACCAATATCCTCTCAAAAATAAAAGTAACATAAATTCATATGAAAAAAAAATATTTAAAAAAAAAAAACCAAACCAAGTAGCGTTATCCCCCCAAAAAAAAAGTAGCGTATATTTTGAATAAAAAAAACCAAAAAAAGAGTTTGTATTTGATTGCAGGCCAAGAAAAAAAAAAAAAAGCCCTTATCAGTATCCTTTTTCAAGTAGCCAGTTCAAGCACAAACCCTCCTTTTTGAAATTTCTAAGTCAACCATGGGTAATAAGCAACTGTCAAACACCCTTGAATCCCTAATCACATTAACCCAAAAGTAAGTACTCCTCAAACTTTGAATACTTGGTAGCTATGACAGGTAAGAACTCAAAGAAAGTCAATGATAAACAAAAGAAAAGAAAAGAAGAAGAACTTGTAAAAGATAAAACCTGAAAAGCTGTTAGAACCTTTAACAATGTCTGTTTAAATTGTTTAGAAACCAAATCTGAAAGTATAAGAGGAAGAAAGAAGTGGATGTAGGGTTAAACTGAATGTCTTCAATATGAAGAAGAATGAGAGATAAAAACTAGCAAAGTGTAGGTGAATTTGTGGGTTTTAAAGTATAGAAGTTTTAATTTACATACTTGTTCCTCGTAGTTGAAAACTTGTAAGTGAGTATGATGAGGGTATTTTAGAAATCAAAGTTGAGATCCTAGAAAAGGGAAGCCCCTTAAATAGGAGTATATATATATATCGCAAAAAAAAAAAAACCATCAGCATTAATCCAAAGCAAATCCAAAAGGCATAGAAGAAACATTCACCTCTAAAAAGCAAATCCAAATAGCAAAAAGTCGATTAGACCAAAATCACTTATGGCTCTGCCAAAGTCCCCACTTCATCTTCCCCACAGCATCAATAAAAGGTAAATATGACACACAATAGCTATAGTGCTTGGTATTAATAATAGTATTATTACCGAGCTCTGCATGTAGCTATTTTCTTTTTCTTTTTTCAAAATTTTGAACAGTAATAAAGAGTGATATATGGTGAATTATTTTTTGTTATTTCTAGCTATTGTGCTGGTTAATTTAGCTGAAAATGGATTTATAAAGCCAGATGTGAGTGCTCAACATATGCATTGTTAATTGAATTGATGCTGATGGCAGTCTTACCTAAAATAGTGTTGACAGTGATGGCAATATATAAAGGTTCTAGTAATAACTCATTATAAACTCACTGCAAATGAACTCTCATTACTAGAATCCTTATATGGTCCATGCCTAAGTGATGATAGTGTATTTTTCATAATTTGGTAGTACTTTATTAGTACTAGCTTGTAACACAGGTGTACCACTAACCTAACTTCTTTCTAAAAAACAAGTCTCCTAACTTTCTCTTAATAATGAAAAAAAAAAAATTGGCTACAAACTTAATTGTAAACTAAGGTTACAAATCTTACTAAAAAATTAACATGACTACATATTTTGAAAATCAAACTATTGAAATGCATGTTCTTTGTGTTCTTATCATACATATCAAATTTCAGGGCCAATCGAATATTATTTATCATTGATCTATAAGCTTTTTTTTTTTTTTTGAGAGAGTTGATCTATAAGCTTATAGGCTATAGCTTTAGACTACAATAAATAAAGAATAAGAGGAGACTTCTAAGTCCTAACTTAAAAAATGATAAAGTTTAACTACAAAATTAGTTGTAACTTAAGGAAACAACCTTACTCAATAAAATAAACATTACTACATATTTTGAAAATCTAACTATTGAATTGCATGTTCTTTAAGCTCTTAATACATATGTCAAATTTTGAGTCAATCAGATATTTTTACTATATGATCTATAAACTTATATTTTATGTATAATTTTAAAATACAAAAATTTGCAATTTAAACAATTTATTGATGACATAGATATTGATCTTTAATTTTTTAGAAATTTTGCAAATATGAAAAATATAAGAAGATTTTATTCAATAGTAGATTTGTCAAAATTTACCTCCAATAAAAAGATATTAAGTAAGATTGTAACCTAAGACTACAACTAATTTTATACCTAAATTTTGTCCTAACTTAAATGGCAACTCACAAGCATAAGTTATTTTTTTCCACAAGTGAGAGAGCTCAGACTCAATCCATGGGCTTGTTCCTTTACTTAAAATTGTAGTAAAAAAGCTTGTAACCTTTGTCATGCAAGTAATTTTTTATTTTTTATTCTATATCAATTATATAAATAAATCTATCTATTATTTTTGGAGTATATTTATTTTCTGTCTAACAAATAGAAATAAACAATATTGTAATTTTCACCCTTATACAGTTTCTCTACAAACCAGAACGAAGGAGACTTTTCTATGTAGTTCAATGGCAGCATCAGGTTTCTCAAAAGCCAAACAGATGTAAACCTTATTATTGTGGTCCCTAAGGCATGAAACTTGGGATGTGGCAACAGCTGCATATGATATATCACGCAGCTCTCTCTTTCGCCTCCTACCTAATATACTAGTAATAAAAAGTTGAAAACCACATCAGCTCCCACTTTTTTAAGCAGTAGTCATAGTCATAATACCAATCATGATTCTTAAGCGAGTGGGATCGAGCACCGATGTAATTGTCAACCCTCAATTGCTATTTGTGAGTTCCGTATATCATCATTTTCTGCTTTATTTATTTTGTGTACTACTCGTGTAGTACTTTTGAGTTTGACAATTCAATACTTACGTTAATCTTATATTCTTATTCTTTTTTACAAATACAGTTTGCGGTAATATTTTTTTTTTTTTAAGTTATGTTAACGAATGTCCTTAGAGTATTGGTTAATAATCTATTTTAGGAAAGTTTTGACATCATTTTTATGGGAAATAAAAAAAGCTGTCAAAATATTAATTATTTTTCTTTCTTTTCCCATAAAAACTTTCTTTAAATAGATTATTAAACAATGTCCTAAGGGGCATTTGTTAGCATTTTCCTTCTTTTAATATTATTATAAAGCCAATTACAATAATACCCATCTAATAGTCAACTTTCAAATTAAACCGTTTTTTTTCAAAATGTTTCAATTAAAATCGGAGCTGGGCTATCTTAAAATCGGAATTGTTTCAAAATGTTTCATACTTAACTAAAAGTTATGAGTCATTATTAACTAAAAGTAACATAAATTCAATTTCCTTGAATCTTTAGTCATATTATATCTTCTTTTATAATAGAAAAAAGTATTAAAGTCTCATTTAGGGGTAAAAAAAGTGGGTCTTAAAGTGTTTACATAGTAAGACTCATAAATTATACAAATTAAAGAGGGTGATTATTGGAAGAGATCATGTGATTGCTTCATTAGAGGGTTCCAAACTTTCAATAGTAATGGTGGTTGACTGAGATCAAATTCGGAATCCTGTGAGTGGTTATTTTGAAAATATTGTATCATTGTTTCCTTAAAACATTCCAATATTAAATAGTTAAGCGCCTTGTAGGTTAGCCATATTGATAACGAAAATTAAATTTCCTTGAGTTTTTAGTAAGATTATAACTTACAATACAAAAAATTTTAAGTCTCTTTATAGTTAGGATCATAGATTATACAATCAAATATACAAAAGAGAGTGATTATTGGAAAAGATCACATGTGATTTCTTCTTTAAAAGGCTCCAATAGTAATGGTTGTAGATTAAGATCAAATTTGGAATCTTGGGAGTGATTACTTTGAAGATATTATATGATTGTTTCCTTATAAAATTCCAATATTAAATAGCTAAGAGATTAGAATTTGTGATTACGCCAAGTAGCTTCACCAAATTACAACAATATTTTGGATAAAAAAATTTTAGATAGAGACAACAACTTATTTGTTCTTATCAATTTCTTTAGAGAAAATAATAATAAGTTTTTTAACAAAACATGGAACATGCATTTAAGTTTCAGTTGATAACTAGAGACAATAACTTATTTGTACTTATCAATTTCTTTAAATAGTGTAACAATAAGTGTTTTAACAAAAGATGCAACATGCATCTAAGTTTCAGTTGATAGAGACAATAATTTATTTCTTCTTATCCATTTCTTTAAATAAAGTAACTATAAGTGTATTAAAAAAAAAACACGCAACATGATTTAAGTATCAGATGATAGAGACAACAACTTATTTATTCTTATTAATTTCTTTAGATAAAGTAACAATAATTTTTTTAACAAAACATGCAACATGCATCTAAGTTTTAGAAATATAAATCTTACTATAACTAAAATTCTATTATCAAAATTTCAAAACTTTTTTTTTTTGGGTTGCTACTAATTATGCATATGCATTTGTATTGGAAGGATATACATGTATAGATTCATTAAAGTTGATAAATTTATATGATACTCTATCTCTCTTTCTCTCTAACAATTTTTTTTTCCTAATAAGCAACTACTCTCATTAATTATTAAATTAATTTTTTTATTAATTGCTATGATATATTCATTCAAACTAAGGGATAAAATTAATAATAGTTTAATTCACAAAAAACTTTATTATTTAAATTTAAAAAATTTTAATTCTATTCAAACTAAAAGTTTATTATAAATTTTTTAACTTCCTTCCCTAAAAACAAAATAAAAAATATTAATATATGTGTTCTTTACTTAATTTCTCTTTCATTTTTTTTTAAATTTCAGAAAATTGGATTGTTTTTCATGTGTAATATTAATATATGTGTTCTTAAAGGTTAAAGCACAATATAACATCACTCAAGTTGTAGATATTAGGGTGTTAATTATTTGAATAAAAGCAACACTAAAATAGATGATTTAAATATCAAAATAAGACTTAAAAATGAAAATTATTTTAGGTGTACAAATACAATTGATTTTTTAATCTTAAGTTTGGAATTAATTATTTTAGGATAACCTTATTTGTGTAAGTATTAGAAAATCTTTAACTGCTTGAATTCAAATCACCCTCTTCATTAATAAATAAGGAATTATAAAAAATAATAATTAAAAGAATTTTATTGATAATTTTAATTAGAGATATTATATATAAGGACAAATATACAAAATTATGCATTTTATATAATAATAATCATTTATTTAGTTAGAAACGAGTTCTAAAATTATATAATAATAACTTATTTAGTTAATATTTCTTAAAAACATATTTATAAAGAAAATTCATGATTAAAGCCATGGACTTTCTCTAGTATGTTAGTAAAAAAGAACGTACAAAGTATTGGTTTTTTTTTTTAAATAGAACAAATACTTGGTGTTTTCAATAAATAATTATATTAGGGCATTTACAACGTTTTATTATCTTTATTATAGCACAAATAGCATATGGAATCTATATGGAGGGATTTTTAGTAAACAATGTATAGATAGTTAAACCTCGTTTGGGAGGAAGGAATGGAATGGAATAGAAATGAATGAAAAGAATAATTTAAAAATATTTTTTTCTTCTCTTATTTGGGAGTTTTAATGGAGGGAATAGAAAGTTCATTCCTTTGTTTAGAAGTTTAAGTACGATGGAATGTAATAGGTAGGAGGGAACATTCATTATTCTCTATTCCCTTAAAACCTCAAATTTTCATTCCTCCCGAAATTGGGAGGAATGAGAGATAATGAAATTAAATTTAATGATTTTTTTACTAAAACTCCCAAAATACCCCTATATATCAAGGAAGTCAATACCGTACCGGAGGTCGTACCGGTTTGGCCACCGGTACGATATATTTCGGATACCGGTCAATACCGGTGTACCGTTTCGGGTTTACCGCTATTTTATACACACACACACACCAAAATCTTTAGAACCATGTTTATAAGCATATAATATTTCACTAATATTATAGTAAATATAAAAATTTATCATAGAGCATTACCTCAATTCAGAACAAATTATTCATAATTTTAGACTTTAGTATCTGTAAGGACCAAAAGCTCATAAAATCAATCTTCGAAACGTTATTGTTGCTCTATTCACTTAAGAGTCCTCATACAATACATTTGGTAGAGAGGGTTCAACAACAAAAAAGCCCCCTCCTCGTAATCTCTTGATTCCTATTTATACTATTCTTTGCTTTCATCGTAGCCTTACACCTTGCAATCTGCGGTCCTTTTCCCGTGACACTTGTCCGTCGGCAATGGAACAAGATTCCACTTTGCATCCGTCTTGTTCAGGTCATGTCCACATTAATGCGACGGATAGAGGAGATGCTTGCTAATTAATGCGGCCAAAATGGTTGTTGCCCAGCATTTAATGCAACCTTGCAACCTTCCAAATCAGCCTATTACAACCAGATATTTGTAACATGCCCCTTATTTAGTTATCGTCCACGCCACCTCATCTTCGGGCACACCTGGAGAGACCTCATCTTTCATTCTTAAATGTTGGCCTTCCTTTCTTCGGGTCTTCGGGTTCTCAGGTCCTCGGGTCCTCACAGTATCAATTAAAAGAAAAAAAAACACAATATAAAAAATAGAAAGCTTAGTTGTTCATTGCATACTAAGAAAACAAATAATACTAATAAATTAATGTAAATAAGTTGTCATTATACCCTTACAAAAATTCAAAAATTATAAAACTAAAAAAAAAAAAAAATTTCCTGTACCGGCCGATATTGCCCGAAATTGGCCGATATGGCTAGTACGCGGCCAGTACTACCGGTATTTTTTTCGGTACAAAATAGAAGTGTACCGGTACCGGTGCACTAGCCGGTACGGTATGTACCGGCCAGTACGGCCGGTACCGGTACGGTATCGACCACCCTGCTATATATTCAACCTTTTATTTTAAAATATGGGTTTAATAGTAATACTGTTATAAAATGATTCGATTCGATTCGATTCGATTCCCTCCATGTTACTCTCAAATAAAATTACTTACATTCCATTCATTATTTTTATTACTTTATTTTAAAATATCCAATCAAGGTTACTTAATTTAATTTCATTCCATTCCATTCTTTTCCATTACTTAAATAAATTCTATTTTATTCCATTCCTTTTTATTCCCTTTTGATCATTCTATTTCATTTCACTTCATTTCCTTATGAACTCCCAAACAAAGCCTTAAGAAAAATCTTATCAAGGATTTAGATATTATTAATATTAGAGTAATACAACAGGTATAAACTATTTTAAAATATTTTTACAAAATGTTGGTATGGCCAACCTTTTATTGGTTTTCATCTAGGTCCACCATTAATATCACTTTTTTATTTACCAATAATCACTCACCACATTAGCAGTTTATAAAATAGTTTGTATCTTTAGCATTATTTTTAATATTAATGTATAAACAATTAGGATGAGATAATTTGAATTCAGGATGTTTCTATTAGAAATATTATAAAAAAAAAAAATTCAGTTCACCTATAAGACTCTTGGAAAAAATAAATATAATTAAAACTTTTAAAAATATTATATCTACATAAAATTTAAAACGTTTAACTTTTAGTTGAACTCAAAATATTTTTGCTCATCCATGAATTTTTTTTCTTTTGAGAATCGCTCATCCGTAAATACATACACGTGTATATGTAAGTTTTTTAGGTTGATCATGATGTAGGGTTTAAAAAAGCTTGATCTAGAATAATTAAAATATAATCCAATGGCCATGATCTTCGGTGTGTGGCACGTGCCATGACAGCCTCATTGAATAAGGACGGCAATTTGCGAGAAATGCAGGTACGTATTGGCATCTCTCATTTATGATCTCCGTCCCCACCCTTTAATAAACTCACATATCTAATTTATATTTATGCCCTCATTTACTCACACATCCTAAATTGGATCGACTCCCTCGTTATATATCAATCTCTCACACCCTCCTCTCTTTATTTGTTCTCCGTGACTCTTTTTTTTTTTTTCTCCACAGAGAGAGAGAGAGAGAGTGAGAGAGAGCAAAGAACAGAAACAACAATGGAAGGGATATCTGCTGGGGTGTACAAAGGTTTAAGAAGGTACTGGAGGAGGAGAGGCTACGAGAAGCTAAACGGGTCGGGTCGTAGGCGTAGGACGAAGCATGTGGAGCTGGGTTCGAACCGGAGGAGAAGGTTTTGGCGGATCAAGATCAAACCAAAGATTCGTTTGGGTTCGCCAAAGAAGTTCTTCGTTTGGCTTCGTGATGGGTACATGAAGATGATGATGAGTTTAGCTAACTCACGCACTTTCACCTCGAGTGGCTATGGTTTTGCTACTGCTGGGACCATGTACGATGGGATTAATGGGCTCACCAGGGGCCCACTTAAGGAATACGATGATAAGATGATTGTTGAGCTCTACAAGACTATGATGATGGCTCAGGGAGCTTTGGTGCCTCGCGATGCAGCAAACCTTGGCTCACAAATTGTTTACCAACGGTAAAAAAGTGTTACAATTAAATGGTTTTTTTTTTTTTTTTAGAATCTTAAAAATCTTGAGTCACATAGTATTAACTGTATTGTTGGGGAATTTTTAGGTACTGATAGTATGATAAATTGTGTTTTCTTTACTCTTACATTTACAGTGAACTCCATTCATGAATTTAATGAGAAGAGAAAACGCCTTTCTTCATGTTTCAAAAATACCCAAAAATGACTCGTATTGTAGTGGCTTGCTGCTCTCAAGAACACGAAGTGTGTTTGGTCTAAGAATACAAAGTGTGTTTGGTATAAAGGCAGCAAATCATGCAAATTGGATATTCCCTGCATAAGGTATTGCCAACAGAAAAAGAAAATTTACTTTCGACTCTTTGTTTTTTTTTTTTTTCCTTCATCTTTTTATGTTGTTATTGTAATTGTAACAATAATAATTAAGTAGATTTTTTCTGCTGGCAATAATGTTAAATTAGTAATGGTTATTTAGTGAAGCGTAATAGTTTCTCTCAAAATGAAGTCCATAGTTAATTTTATATGCCCAGTTCAATTATGTATTTATATTATATGCACTATTTGGTCTTATCTTAATTTTTGATACAAGATAGAATTATGCTCTAGTCTAATCTAAGTGTATCTAGTCTAATCTAAGTGTATATGTGTGAAACTCCCTCATAGAGACTTGAATCTTGGCCCATGCCCCCACACCTCACAAACACTTATACTTGTGGAGTAACCATTGCACCAAGGGTGTGTACGGTGATGGTCTTATCCTAATTAAGTTTATATATAATTGAATTTTTTTAGCACCCAATTATGAGACATTATTTGAAAGAATACAAAAAGAAAATGTTAAGTGAAAATTGTGGGGCAATAAAAATAAAAAGATAATTGGGATCCGTGTGAAAGACATTTTTATACTATTTAAGAAATTGTTTAGTCGTGAGTTCAACTGGGATAGTCTCTTATTCTCAATAAAAAAAAAATATATAAAGTCTCTTATTGTATTTTAGTCTAATAATAAAAAATAATTATAAAAACAATCTAAAATAATAATAATAATTATCCAATTACCGAGGCATCCCTAAGCTATTTAAATATGGTGGGAGTGATAAGGGATGACTAAACAATGGTCATGACCAGAAGAATCCAAGACTAGCTAGAACTAAATTAAGAAATATTAATTGTTTTATATAAATATTTTGGGGAATCGTTAGCTTTGGCCATTGCTAAAATATTATAGATTAGGAATTAATATATCTCAAGAATAGTTACCAAAAAGGAATATTGCTTCCTAAATGAAAGAATACAAAAAAATTATAAACTGCCTTCTGAGCTGTGGTACAATTGTGACCTTGCTGTACCTTGAGTGGTGGTTGAGAGATCTTCTTAAGATTGTCATGTACCATTAGTAAATTATCAAAACCAGTGCGATGCATGCTGCATTTCTTGCGCTATTGTATTTGTTTAATGGAAATGCAAAAAGAAATTCATTTTGATAGTATAATCTTTGTTAGCTTGCTGCATTTTCCCTCTTTTTCCGCTAGGCATACACATGGCTTTTTCAATATCATATATTATTTATGTTTTTTACCACCCCAAAAAAAATGGTAAGACCACAAAAAATCGACAATTTTGTCATAATTTAACACATGATGAGTTGTGAGTAGTGGAAGTAGAGTGGTGAGTTCACACCTTCACTACTCACAACTTATCACCTGCTAAAATTGTGTCAAAAATTGTGAACTTTTTTGGGGTTTTAGTATTGTTTTAAAAAAAATTAAGTTAAAAGGTAAAACTCACTTTCTAAACTTTACTAGAATTTATTTCATTTATCTAACTTTGATTTTGTTTATTTTAGTCCGTTTATTTTCAAGTTTATTCAAATAAAGAAGCTTTGTCAACTTTTGTTAAATTTAAAAAAAAAAATTCAAGAAAATATTTTTCAATCATTAATTGGATTTTTGTAATTTAAAAAATTAAAAATTTGAATAATTAACCGCAACATTTAACAAAAGCTGACAGAGATGCCTTAATTGAATAAACTTAAAACTTAAAAAATTGAAATGAATTCAAGTGAAACATAAAGAGTGAATTTTGCATTTTAGCCACACAAAAAAAATCATATTTGCTTTCTTTGAAGTTCATATCTTTTATATCTGCTGCTATTTTTAGTGTTCTAAGGGCCTATTTGTTTTGGTTTATTTTATGATTTAATTAGGTATCGTTCTTAAAATTTTAATGTTTTTAGATACAATACTTTTATTTAAAATAAGTCACAGCCAAAAATCACGAGTATTTAACAAATTCTTCATCCAAACACAGGATTAATGGTATGGTTGAAAACTTGAAATGGTCAAGGGATACCTGCAAAAAAAAAAGTCTGGTAAGAGTAGTGTTAGCCACCAACACTTGGCTATTGAAGCTACTGATAATATTCATTAGTTAGAAAAGAGGAGTGAATTTATTTTGAGAGATTTTTCTGTGTTGTACTTGTACCTTGTTCATTGATCTCTTTCCTTTTTAAGGTCGTTTTCGAGAGTTTATTGATCATAGTGAAACCCTTTTTTATATAAATTTTGCTATCATGGTAAGTGGCTGATAGTGGTTTTTAAGTAACAATCCGATCTAAATTAACTCCCGATTTGATCTATCTTTGGGCAGACTAAGCAGAGGTCATTATTGTCTTTGCCGAACAATTTACCAAGCTTAATAACATGGCCTAACAAAGTAGGTCAGATCACGTGAGATTGAAAACCAACCACATACATATCATTTACCAACTTTTAAAGTATTTGTATCAGTCCCCCCGTAAAAAAATTCATGTCTATTTTAGTATAAAAATTTATTTTTTTCTATTTTATATATTCATTTTTCAAAATACTTCACACAACAACGATCTTAGTATTTTAAGTTAGCAGGGGCCAAAGTATGAATAATAATAAAAAAAATCCAAATAAACATCCATATAGTATTGAAAAATTATAAATGCACAAAATTGTTGTTTCTAAATACATGAAGATGCAATCATCTACCAAAAAAGACAAAAACGAAAACAAAATTATGTTTTTTTTTTTTTCAATACTAGGTTGGCTAGGATTTTTTTTTTTTTTTTTAAGTTAAAGCATTCACAGTAGTGGTATTAAAAATTTTAGCTTTTAGTACCTCAAAAAGCCACATTTTCTATTTTACCACCTTGCTTTATAATACACCTAATATAAAATGTTCTATTTTTTATCACTTCATTTAAAATAACATAAACAATTCATTAAAATAAGAATTTTACTAATGTATGCCTTAAGAGCACACAATAGTACACCATTTTTAGAAGAAGAAAAAATTATCGAAAATTGAAAAAATTTTACAGCTTTTTCAATTTTTCATAAAATATTTCCAAAAATAGATGGCTTAATGTGTGCCCTATGAGCACACATTAACCAGACCCTTAAAATAATAAGGAAGAGAGAGAATTTGAGTTTTTTAATTGAAGAAAGAAATATAATCTTAATAAAATATTGTATTTTATTTTTAGCAACTTGCTACAGGTATTTATACTAGTTTATTGTAGTTAAGGGTGTTCACCAAAGCGCATAAACCGCAAAAATCGCACCAAAACCGCCCACAAAATAGTATAACCACACCGCAAATAATAGTGCACCGCCCCGCATCACACTGCACTACACCGCATGGTGCAGTGCAATTTGTAGTTTTACAATAAGAAAACCGCACAAATCGCACCACACCCTCTCTATATATTAATTTATTTAATTATTTTTAATATTAAATATATTATTAATAGTTTAATAAGCCTAGTTTAAAAAAAAAAAATTTTGATAACCCTAGCAAGTGTTGATTAGGAAAGCCAGCCCAAAAAAAAAAAAAAAAAAACTAGCTCAATAGTTTAAAACTTGGACCAAAACAAAGGGAAAAATTAGTTTTGGGCTGGGTAGAAAAAACCAAAAATTTGAAAAATATACCAAACTTCAAATCATTCAAACCGCATCTTATACACCTTCCTGCATATATGACCTAAAAATGAGGTGAGATGCAATGCAGTTAAGGTTTTGGCTAAACTTTAAACCGCGCCGCACATGTGACCACAAAAATAAGAAAAACCGTGCCTTGCCACACATGTTGATTAGGAAAGCCAGCCCAAAATAAAGAAAAACTAGCTCAATAGTTTAAAACTTCGACCAAAACAAAGGGAAAAATTAGTTTTGGGCTAGGTAGAAAAAACCCAAAATTTGAAAAATATACCCAACTTCAAATCATTTAAACCGCATCTTATACACATTCTCGCATATGTGACCTAAAAAATGAGGTGAGATGCAATGCAGTTAAGGTTTTGACTAAACTTTAAACCGCGCCGCACATGTGACTACAAAAATAAGGTGTGGTGCGGTGCACCACATTGTGAACACCCCTAACTGTAGTTGTATAAAATGTAGTTTTAGCTTCTCCAATAACATATAATTTTTTTTTTTGATTCTTTGGTGGTAAAATAGTTTTCTTTTTTTTTTTGACTAAAATACAATCACCATTGTGAATATTTTTATTAAGTTTTTAGGTTGGATAAAAAAATGACTAAAAAAAAATTTTGGACCTAGGGGGCTCAAGCCCCCTTGGCCTTCGGTTCCCACCTGGATTTGTGCCTGACTCCACATCACATTATTTATTTTATATTAGAGTTTATCAAAATAGTATTTCCTTATTAATTTTTTTATTATTATTCCAAATCATTATCTCTCTCTCTCCCTCTTCTTACAATTAAACCAAAAGAAGGAAATAATTATTAAAATATTCATTTGCAAAGCTACAAGTATTCGCATTGATTTGTGCAAAAATGTATGTTTATTTCAGTATAAAAACTTACTTTTTATATTTTCTATAATTATTTTTTAAAAATATTCACGTCAAATTATCTATTCAAAATCATATTTCATTAAAATATCAAAGACTGATGTGGAGGATTACACGGTTATTGTAATACAATTTTTTTTTTTTTTTTATAAAAATACATAAACTGATATGGAAAGTTTTAAAGTTTAATTTGATTGGGCAAAATATAGGGGAAATTATTGGATAGTCTCGGACTACAAGGTCAGCATGCTTACCTTGTAGTCAGGCCCAATAAGAAGAAGACAAGTATTAAAAATTTGATGACATAAGTTTGTTGCCATGTCACCTCAGTACTAACCCACTAGTCGACTAACATTCCTAACGTCCCTTTTAATTCGTCAGTTTTGACTCTTGAGAGGAGATTCAACTCCTCACTTGGCAGCGATGGAGACTTCAACACTACCCCGCCCATTGCCACAGGCCACCTCCACGTTTCCTCCCCTGCAATTCCTCTCCTCCGCATCGTTGATAGACAAATAGCAATCCAAATATCCAAACCTTCTAGACCTGAGAGGTATGTTGTTCCTCCAAAAAGGATGATATTGCCTGCTCCAAGATTCAAGCAATGAATGGGTGAGTCCACTTTCTCCTTTTGTTGGTCAGATGAAATTCCTAGATTTTCTTCTTCCACAAAATTTTCTGCCATAGGTATTCTTAATTGTTTACTATTTAAATTTTTATTTGTGTTTGCTTTTTTTTTATTTCCTTTGATACTCATGTTGATCTCTTTGATGATTATGGTTAGTATTTGATGGACTAATGTTTCTTGAATTACTTTTTTACTCGTTATTTTAGAATTTATGGCCAATTTTACAACTCTGGCTCATTCCTTTTGTACTCCGATTGTTTGATAAAATTCTCCAATGGAAAGACACTTTTTTAAAGAATTTTGGTATAGACCTTCATGAAACTAGCTTATTACCGTCAGAAAAGCTTGATGTAATTATCATAACTCATTCTTGGACATGTTATTGATAGTGCTTAGACATATTGGAGTTCACTTGTGATGTTTATTAATAACTGTAAATTTCACTTATGCTATTTTGTATTAATCGTGTGATGAATATATATATATAGTCATACATTATTTAGTTTTGATATTCAATCATTATGCAGAAGAAGTTCAGACTTTAGAGAAGCAAAATGAGTAGAGTTGGAGAAAAAGGTTTCACTACTACAAAAATCTAGAAGGATATGTCAAGGATATAAGTCTGATGATGCTTTCATTTGTGGAAACAATTATACTTTCTACATTGAAGCCTTGCTGCCTAGTTTTCTTTTAGGAATCCTTTGTTTTTACTTTTCGGTTGCCATCTATCAAAGTGAATCTGTTTTTAGATTGCTTTAGTTTGAAAGAGACTTCTTTTTGTACTTACAGATTTACTCAAATTTGAGTTGGAGCCCATGGAAAGTTATGTGCTAATTTTATATGCTTAGTTGCTTACATTCCGAAGAAAAGCTTTAATGATCTTGTAATGTGTAGGTTTTTTGAACTAAAAGAAAGATGCCTTATCTTAATTTAGTTTCTTGGAATTTGAAATCATTTAGTGGAAGTGCATATTATGGTAACGCTTGATGTAAAAGAGTAGTTTTAGGACCACAAATTATTCCACAACTTTTTTACCACAAATTATTTCACAATTTTTTTGCCACAACTTTAACATGACAGATTGTGAATAGTTAACTATCATTTACATATAAACCCAAAATTTTTTCTTTACCAATCACATTCTATCCCGTCACAATTGTGGCAAAAAATTGTGAAAAATTATGAGGTCCTAGATTTTTTTGATGTAAAATGGTTAGTGTGATAAACTTCAAACACATATACAAGATTTGTTGAATTCCATGATTTTTTTTCTTTCCAACAATGGTATATAAAGCATTTTAAAAAAATAATGCTATAGAAAGCAGATGTGAGAATGTCATTGTAGCAAAATGAATCTTAAGGTTAACCTACCTCAACTTTTTATTATGGTTAATGGTCTTGTTTTATAGTCATGACCAAGAGAATTACTGTGTAATTTAAATTGTCAACCATGTCCAATGAATTCAATATTAGTGGGCAATGAAAACACAAACTCACATTACATGTGTATTTTGAAATTACAAGAATTCAAATCTCATTGTTTTATTGAGAGAAAAGATAAAATTGTTTTGAATATCTAACAAAGAAAACATAAACAAAATAAGACCCCGGGCATAGCAAACACCTAGCCAGGGAGAAATAGAAAAAGATGCAACTTTGGAAATACAGCCAAAAGAACCAATAACCAGAAAACTACATCCAGGAAGCAGCTTATGAATGTTTGTAGGAAGCAATGAGTCTCTGCTATTCCCCCAAAAACTAATTGCTCCATCCAGAATATTTCTCGGCTGAATTTGGGTCTTCTCAAAGTAGAATTTCTTTCTATCATTCCAAATTGCCCTAGCCAATATTGCCCAAATTGCAAGCTCCTCGATATTCAGCTTTTTAGTCAGTTGTTTAAGAAAAAATCCTGTGTCATTACTACACTTCTGCACTTAGTGCACTTAATTAGTTAGGTATGAATATAGGGTGCTATCAAAACCTCAAAACAAAGATAAGCTGCACTTTCACAAATTTATATAACCAAGGAGGTATTATTACATCAAATGGGTTGCAATAGCATTAAAGAGTATAGACTAGTCACTACAAAGATTGATAGTATAAAAAACAATCCAAACAGAATTGACAAAAGAAAAGTGAAAAATAATGTTTAATTGACATAATATAGGATATTAAATTCCATCAACTTATTTTAGCATCACATTAACATGAATACAAAAGCCACAAGAAGTTTAATATAAGATATTAAATTCCATCAACTTATTTCAGCATTACATTAACATGAATACAAAAGCCACAAGAAGTTTAGACTAAACTACAGCTTGTATACCTGCCCGCAGGGCTCTTCAAGAATTACTGCATTTTTTATTCAGCCAAAAATAAGGATTCCTGAAATTTGTTTTTGATTAAGATCATCCTAACATGACAACTCCTTTTGACGTTTTACGTATGTGGAATATTAACTTGCTAATTCCAAAATAATCTCACAAGTACAGAAAGGCTTGAAATAAAAAGAAGCTACTAAAGCAATTATAGATTCACTGAAAGCCAGCAAATACTTCTCTCAAAGAAACTAAAAATTTTATAGTCCAACCAATGTATGTGTTTATTGTTAGGATAAATTTAATATGGATTTAGATATGGCTGAAGATAATTCCAAGCCACTTTCTAAAGATCACGTTGCTGCTCATTGAAGATAATGCCAAGCCACTTTCTAAAGATCATATTGCTGCTCAAAATTCAAATGTTCCTTTAGTTATCACACGATTAATACAAAATAGCATAAGTGAAATTTACAGTTATTAATAAACATCACAAGTGAACTCCAATATGTCTAAGCACTATCAATAAATGTCCAAGAATGAGTTATGATAATTACATCAAGCTTTTCTGATGGTAATAAGCAAGTTTCATGAAGGTCCCTACCAAAATTCTTTAAAAATGACAATCTTTTCATTGGAGAATTTTATCAAACAATCAGAGTACAGAAGGAATGAGGCAGAGTTGTAAAATCAATTGGCCATGAATTCTAAAATACCGAGTACAAAATAATTTAAGACGCATCAGTCCATCAAATACTAACTATAATCATCAAAGAGATCAACACGAGTATCAAAGGAAATCAAAGAAAAGCAAACACAAATAAAAATTTGAATAATAAACAATTAAGAATACTTATGGCAAACAATTAAGAATACCTATGGCAGAAAATTTTGTGTAAGAAGAAAATCTAGGAATTGCATCTGACCAACAGAAAGAGAAAGTGGACTCACCCATTCATTGCTTGAACCTTGGAGCAGGCAATATCATCCTTGTTGGAGGAACAACATACCTTTCAGGTCTAGAAGGTTTGGATAATTGGATTGCTATTTGTCTATCGACAATGCGAAGGCGAGGGATTGCAGGGGAGGAAACGTGGAGGTGGCCTACGGCAATGAGTGGGGCAGTCTTGAAGTCTCCATCGCTGCGAGTGAGGAGTTGAATCTCCTCTCGAGAGTCAGAACTGACGGGTTAAAAAAAGGGACGTTAGAAACGTTAGTAGACTAGTAGGTTAGTAGTGAGGTGACATGGCAACAAACTTATGTCATCAAATTTTTAATACCTGTCTTCTTCTTATTGGGCCGGACTACAAGGTAAGCATGCTGACCTTCTAGTCCGGGACTACCCAATAATTTCCCAAAATATAAAGCTTATTCTAGAGAGACTGACGTGAATGCCCCCAACAATTCATTTGCAAGGGAGTTGTTATCATTGTTTGTTTAGCCTTTAGAATGTGTTGAAAAACTTTGAATTATGAGTTATTAAGAGATTGGGTAGATGATAAACTTTGAATTTTTTTTTTTTTTTTTTTGAGAAAGAAACTTTGAATTCATTTAACAAATTGGTTTGACGAGTCATTCATTCTACAGTCTCTTTCTTGAAAAGCATCAAGAAACCCAAATATTCTTCGTATATTACTCACCTTCGGACAAAGGATAAAAATAAAGAGAAAATCATCTTCATTTGTCATTTTCTTACCATGTACTTAAAATATATATTCTTTCATATGTCACTCACACAGTCGCACTTACACACTAATATGTTCATTGGACTGAGTTGTGTGCTTATCTGATCTCAAAAGTTAACTTGCCTAAGCCTAACCCAGCTGCTAGTTTTGGCCCATGGGGAACGATTTATATATAGACCCAAGGAAAAGTTTTGGGCTATGTGGGGACATTTATTGGCCTATAGCAACAGAGCCCAAGTTTTGACATAAAGAGCCTAATAAAAAGCAATTGGAGTTTTGCTATTTACATTCCTTTATTCATTTTGGTGACATCCCAATACCCCCACACCCCCAACATTTAAAAGGACAAAGCTTGGTTTTAAAATGTCATGTTTGTTTTACCCAAGTTGCTAAGAGTCTCATAGATGAATTGATATTTTTGTAGTGTTTTTAAGGAAGAAATCTAATTTCTAAATTTTCACTCTTCTCTGCTCTTTAGGTTTGAATTATATAAATAAAAAAGATTTAGCACAAATTATGCAATAACAGACTTAGCCCACAACATATTTATTGATTGACTTCTGAAAACTTTTTATGTTTTCACTTTTGAGTTTATCAATATTATTTAAATGCGTTATGCTATCTATCATTAGGACAATAGTTAATAATTTATTTAAAGAAAGTTTTGACACTACTTTTATGGGGAAAAAAAACTGTCAAAATTTTATTTTTTTTTCTTTTCTCATAATTTTAAATAAAATAAAATAAACTATTAACTATTATCCTAAGAACATCTGTTAACATTTTCGTATTTAAATTAATAAGGTGATTTCAAGAATCTCCTTCTTTATTATCCGCTTTATGCCTAATTTGCTACATTTGGTTGTCTATAGGCTGTAGCCTTTCAATGTGTTAGTATTTTATCTTGTAGGTTGGTTAGTTGTCCTCTATGAGGGAGAGTGTTGGTGTGCTTTAGTGATTTTTTCTCTCTTTTTTTTTTAATAGAAAAGTGTGCTTTTAGTGATTGGCTTTTGTTAACCAATGCCCTAAGATAGTAGTTAAAGTGTATTTAATGTTCTACTAAATAATGTTTTCATTTTTTATAAAAATAAAAGTCAAACTATGGGAAAATATTAAAAAAAGTGCATACAACCACAATAAATTTGTAAGTACAAACTACAAACTAATAAATCATTCATTTCGAAAAAAGCTTATTGCAATTCATAACTGAGCATTTATTAATTTTAAACATGTGCTCTTAGGACATTCATTAATAGTAGCCTTGATGATTTTGAGACCCCTAAAAGCGTGTTTGGGCTTCATTATACATCCTATTATTTCAATGCTTATAAAATATTCTATAAAAAATAATATTAAAAAATGGAAAATGTTAAAAAATGCCCTAGAGGTATTGGTTTAAGAACTATTTTTAGAAATATTTTATAGGAAAATGCTAAAGTAATTAATTTAATTACCAGTTTTTTATATTTCCCATAAAAGTGATTTCAAAAATTTCCTAATAGAACCCATTAACATCACCCTAAAAAAAATTGACTTGCCTAAAAAGATAGGGAGTTAGAGAGAATTTGCTCGTGCTAATCTTGATTGCGTTAAATAAAGTAGTTTTGGAGCCAAACTTTTTCCCAAGAAATAAGTATGGGACTTTGCCCTAAGGCCTCTTATCTCATTCTATTTTATTTTCATTTTTGTCTTAGCAAGGTACACTTCATCTTTGTGACTTGATCTAGGGCTAGAAGGATGGGATTGGATAGATAGGTCTTAGGTTCAATACTTCAACCTTGTTAGAGCATCCACAATGGTGGAACTAAAAATTTAGCTATTTGACACCTACAAAAGTCACTTTATCTATCTTACATCTTCACACCCAACATCAATGGATCTATATATTTAGCTATTTGATTAAAATAATGCAAATAACTCATTAGAATAATATTAAAAACATCCACCACAAAACCAACCACAACTACCTCCACCATCAGCCACAACCACACCCACAACCACCACCACCACCACCAATCCATAGCAGGAAAAAAAAAAAGCAACCAAGCAGACTGAATTGGGTCGGCGGCATGAGCGAAATGGGTTTGCGGCAAGGGGTCAACGGCATGGGTCAACTTTGGACTTAGGGCTTAGGGCTTGGGCGGCATGGGCAAGATGGGTTTGTGGCATGGGTCGACAGAGTGAGTTAGCAGCGTGGGCCAGTGACGTTGAGCTTCGAGTGGGACAGCAACGATGAGACAGGGAGGTGAGAGTTGAGAGAGTTAAGACAAAGGTGAGATAAAAGAAATAGGAAAAAAAAACAAACAAATAATATAATAAACGGAGGAAGAATAACAAAATAAATTTTTTTTAACTTTTAGCTATAGTGCACGGCCATATGGCAATATAGGTAAAAAATTTACCTATACCACCACCATTGCAGCACCCTTTTTGTATATGGTGGTGCTAAAAATAGCTTTTTAGCACCACCATTGTCGATACTTTTATTAGTTTGAAAAAAGAACAAATGAGTTTTTTTGGAAGGTATCAAAATTCATAAGCAGACCAAAGCCATGTTAGAAACTTAAAGTTAACACTTAGTGGTTCCAGTTAACTCAACTAGTAAAGTCTCTAATAGTTGTATAAGAGATACGAGGTTCAATCCCTGCCTACACCAAAAACTGATTGGTGTCTTGGTCTGATGATAAAGAGTTATTAGGAGCGAATGCCATAAGTTGAAACTCTCTCAAACAAAAAAAAAAAAAAAAAAAAAGTTACCACTTATATTAGGTTATTCAGAGCCAAGGTCCAAAACCAAACTTTAGACATTGGGTCGGAGTTCGGCTGCTGCGTTGAGAGCCTAGTTTCATGTGTTGGCCCAAAACCAACGAGTAAAACTTTATAGGCCTGAGCCTCATCAGACCAAGCTGGGCCGAGCGTTCTATATTTACAAGCTGACCACAAGACACCACATAAGCAAATAGCCCAAATGTTTAATTCTATTTTTGACTTTCAAAAAGCAATCATATTTCTGTATTTAAAAAATGTTATAAATTCAATTACAAAAATGCATATAAATTTACATAATAATAAATGTGATTGGTGTCACATTAACAATATAAAAAAATAAATTTATTAATTACATTTTTTCATTTTATATTTAATATTTTAAAGTTGGCACATTAGTTTGTACCATTTATAGAGTAAAATTTATAGTATTTTCAAATCTTTCAAAATAAAAAATTTTATAAATTAAAATTTCAAATAAATTAAATAGATAACCTGACTTCTTTAACTCATCCGGAAAATCTTTTTTTTTTTTAATAAAAAGAAAGAAATGTAAGAAGAGGGCAAAGGTGCTTCTTTATGTAAAATTAAACCTTAGGACTTAAGGAAATGAAAAGACCAACTACGGTTTACTTAATACTTTAATAGCTTATTAAAAAAGGTATTAAATGTATAGGCTTCCGAGTTCATGGTCAATAAATCCTTATTAAAGTCTCATTTGTTTAACTTGTCTTTATTTAAATCTCATTTTCTTGTCAAACACAACGTGTAGATCAATGATTTGTTGATAATATTATTGGGCAGTTTCATAGAAGATAAATGAAAACGCTAGGTCGCATAGAAAATTCATAACATATTTAGTTCAGTTGTTAGAACATTTAGCTAAGCAATGTTTCCCTCCACCCATAGAGATCTTATAATTTGTTTTACATTAATATTAAAAACTTTCAAACGATCCATGCACAAGAGTGAGGACTCGGTTGATTCACTTTCCAAGTCATCTTTGTTTATCATGTTGTGCAACTTAGGTACGCATAAGATTTTTTTTTTTTTTTTTAATGGGAGGTAGGCATATGATTTTAAAAAAGAGCATTGCTTACATGTTTCTTTTTCTCTTTTCTTCAATAATAAAAAAGTTGTAATAATCCAAGAATATTATACGGTAAAGAATTGACCTGTCTGATCTCAACTAGCGAGTGCGTTGGTGTCTATCTCCTTTTATGTTGTTCTAAGCACATACAAAACTAGCTTGTTTGGTCTCCATTAGTGAGCGTGTTTATCCCCATTTCTTTCTGTGTTGTTCTAGGCGCGTAAGAATTGTCAATCACCCCTTGCACGTTTTTTTTTTTCCTACCAAAAAAAAAAAGTATATTAGATTATTGTTGGTCACTTTCTTAACACTTTGTTCCCTTCATATTTCTTTTTCTTTTTGGGTCTGCACTTTCTTAGGCTGAAGTCCCCGTAGTTGGTGGGTGGACTTGGGGTCAAGTAGGATGAACCGCTTATTAATTTCTCTGGCCTCGATTTCTTTGGCTTTGGTGACCAATGTAGTGGTTGTGGTTAATTCAAATAAACAAATCCATAGCATTTTGACCCACTAGCTTGAAAAGTAATTCTAAAACAATTTTAGCCCCTTATTGGATAGTTCTTCTTCCTTTTACAATTATGACCAATTGAAGTTTGATTACACGAACTTTCTTGTATTTTACCTTTTACAAGAAGAAGTCACGGACTGTGTTATATGCACGTGATGCACATGAAGAAACCCACCACCGTCCATGTACAAAATACATTAGAACATGATATAACTTTGTTTCTTTTGTCTTTGGGATTTTCTTGAAGACACAAAAGTAGGCAATTTGGTGCATTTGTCTATTCATTCATTCATGGTGATTATTAAATGGCTTAGAAGTTAGAATCCTTCTTCTCTTTCTAATTAAAATAAAAAAGTTTTTAAGTAATCCAAAATGTTAAGCAAACCACAGTTCACATGTGACAAGAAAGGTAGAACAAGCCCATGATTTTTTATCCCTTTATTTTCTTTTCTTTTTACTGAAATTGCTGAACAGAAGATTTATTCAAAAGAGACAAAAGTGTCAATGGATTAGTTGGAAAACTATCAGTGTCATGCTAGTTCCGTTGGTCGAACAAGCTCCTAATTAAATTCCTAATCCTATCTTTAATGCATTACCACCGGTCATTTATTTCACAAATTCATCAGTACTTTTAAATTGTTGGTCATTCATAGTTTTCAATTCACGATTTGGCAAACAACTTTCTTTCTTTTTTTTTTTTTTTTTTTTTGGACCACTCAATTCGATAATTCTTACTCTCATTTTAGTTGTACATGCCAGTTAAATGACAATCCCAGAACGTGAATTTTAGTATCGTTTGATGTTAAGCACTTAATTAAGCCAAATTTCTCTAACATACATAATTTTTTTTTTAAAGATATCTTCATTAAATCATGGCAAGCTCCAGGTAATTTAGACAATTATAAACACAATACATACTCCCACCCACTCCAAATAATTACAGATAAAAATTCTTTTGGAATTACAGATAAAACTTATACACTTGCTAGTTGCTACTTAGATACTAGAACACTAGATTGTTGAATTAAAATACTAACATAATTTATAGTTGCAAACATTTTATTGACCCCAAGACCGTAACTAATACTAATATAGCATTGTTCAATAGAATCGAATGTCTTCTTCATTTCCTACATTATCTAGATAGTGAATGATCAATACAATCATTGTTTAAATGGTTGGGATACTTACGGCATGAATGCTAAACTACAAAATTAAGGGGTGTTTGGGAGAGTAGTTTGATTTAGGTTGTTTGAGTGTTTTTAATATATGTGTGGGTGAAAATGTGTAATGTTGTTTAAAATGTGTTAAAACTATGCTGCTAAACACCCCCTAAATAATTAACACCCTTATTCATAATTATTTGGCAATGATGATCTCATTACTTAAATTAGGGTATAAATTAACATATTAGTGGTAACTAATTACTAATTATCCCTACTACATTAGGACAACATTTGTAACGTGCACTCTTTTTTTTTCTTTGTTAAGAAACAAATACACACAAATACAGATAAAAGAGAACAAAAATAACACGAAGACATATTGCGAATTTCACTCCAAAAATCCTGAGATAAATATTTATATAATTAACAACTAGATAGATATTGTATATAAACATATAATAATAGTAAAATTTTATAATTTATACGTCACATATACATATATATCCATATCAATGAACGAGTATCTTAACCTAAAGTCATCAACTAATACGTTCGTCAAAAAAACCCAAAAAAACAAAAGTCATCAACTACTGTAATATAGAAGATGACATAGTCAATGATTTGTTCTTTTCCAGGTAAAAAAAGGCTAAGTCAATGTCCTATGAGGGGAAGATAACAAGGTTTCGTGTCTGCTGATTACTGAACAGTGACTATCCAACGGCCAAAGAATGGAGCAATATCAGTTCCTTTAATTTATAGTGTGGAAATAGTGACTTTTTTTTTAACAAAAAAATATATTTGAAAAAAATTGGCTTTTCTTGTGGCTTTTCTTGTGGCTTCTGGTAAGTGACTGTGAAGAGTCAATGCATGAGAGCAGCAACGGCTAGTCCAATTAACGTCTATAATGAGATAATCTGACGCAGCCAACTTTGTTGAAATGTCACTAATTTATATGACGCAACAGTATGCATTATTTTATGAATTTGTTTTACTAACCTCCTTTTCGATCACTTCTCTCTCAGTGCACTGGTCATGCCTAAGCTGCACACCGACATGAACTGTTTACAACAACTACCATAAGCAAGATTAACATTGACATTGCATCCTGGAAAATGCTATTGTTTATGCGATTTTCTTATTAGATTTACCATCAAATAGGTTTGTTTCGAAATTCAAATCCACACCACACCAAGCATTCGGGGCAAAGGCAACAAATCGAAGGAGTAGTTTTTAAGTATTTTTAGAATACGAAAAATTGTGTTTTCTCCTCTCATATTTATAATAGAATTCATAATGAATATGAAAAGAAAGAGCACCATTTTTTTGTGCTCTGAAAATAGCTAAAATTTTTTTACCACGAATAACTTTTACAAATGTGCATTGATGTCAACTAAAACCCTAGACGGCTAGACCCTAAGCACCTAATCCCGGCTCATTTATTAATATATATATATATATATATATATATATTTTAAAAGGTACTCTATAATGAGTACATTCTTGGGTGTATTGCAATAAATTAATTAGTAAAATTACCTAAGATACCAACAAAGCAAAATTTTTATTTGGATTTATGGACAAAATTTTATGTAGTCATTTTTAAGGTTAGATGTCTGTTATGTATGATCGATGTTGATTGGAAGAAGCTGATAAAACAGTAGTCTTAGATTCTTTGGCAATGATAATTACTTCTATCTTTTTTTTTGTTAAGTAAAACTTAAATGACCAATGAGAGAATATTACTAGTACTTCAATGATCCTTTTTTTTTTTTTTTGACTCGTTAGAAATACTAACGCTCTATTTGTTTCAATAATGATGTTTTCTAGAAAATGAGTCATTTTCTAAAAAGCATTTTCTATAAAACTATCTCATTTTCCAATGTTTGGTAGCAACTTTAAATAAGTTGAAAAACAACCTCTTAACTTTCCTTATTTAGCTTGCTGTGAGATAGAGTTATTTTCTAAAAAAATTTAATGGAAAACAATCTCTAAAAATAAGCCATACTTTTTATATTGACCAAAGATAGTTTTCCTTTGACTCATATTTTTTTATACTACCAAACATTGGAAAATAAGAAAAACTATCTTTACACAAGGTTTTCCATTGAAACAAACGGTGCATACATAAATACCTCACCCCTTCTTCTGAGGGCTCAAATTGATGCTCTCGTGTTTCCTTATGCACTTAAGGCATGAGGAGGTACCATCTAGCTCAACTCACCCAAAATTACTTCTAAGTCCTTTGACAGTAAGATTTCGAACTAAAACTTATGACTTGGTGCAACAGAGTGACCAAATGAAATGAAGCTCAACCCATTTGTACCCTTTGGACTTCACATAACAACGAGACAATTCATAAACAAGAAGATAACAAGGCTAAGTCCCATGATTACAACAATCAGTTTTTATTTTTATTTTATTTTTATAATATACAATAATGGATAGGGGCAATTTAAACCTTGATACTCTTCCCAAATAAGAGGAGATAATATTATTGAACTACGAGGCTTTTGACAATAACAAAATTTTTAAACTTTCATTAGCCTTAATAAAGTCTTCTGTAACAATTATTTCAACATTGTTACTTTGTGCGATTGAGCTTAAAATCTAGAGTTTTATTTTTTTGAAGAGATGAATGAAGGAGAATGAAATCTAATGAAAATGATTTATTAAGAATATTCTTTTTTTGACAGGAGATATTTTTAAAAGAACTGTTAGCTTGTTACGTTCATTTTCCTCTTAAATTATATTTTAATGCCTCTAAAATTAGGAAGAATGCGAGAAAATTGAATATACTGAATTGAATTTATATTTGAAGTCTTTAAGATACCCTTATCTTTCTTGGTTTATTGTTGGGTCAATTCGTGGAAATGCTAAATAAACTAGGAATTGGCTTGGGTTCGATAAATTATGTAGAATAAGGGAAAGCCAAGTCCAAAATTTGCAATACTCATTAAGCAAAGGCTAGTGGTGCATCACAAATAAATATCCAAAGATATTAGACAACAAAGAGAAAAGAAAGTAAGAATAATGCTTTTAATCCCCTTGGTGATTTATATATACATCAAAAGGAAGAATTTG